>NW_026857393.1:0-16632 GCF_026571515.1 Ruditapes philippinarum
TTTTTTTTAAAAATCCTATGAATTATTTTGAAAAATTGTCACCTGCATTTTTCCAAACAAAAACGGGCACCTGAGTAGAACCTTTGATATTCCGTAAAGCTGGCTTGACACCTTCTTTAAATGTGTGTCTAAAGTCCATGGTGGAATTCGATCCCACAGCGGTGAGGGACAATTGGTTTGAAATCAACGACCACAACTACCCGGTCATTGACGCCCCAAAAATTAATGAATCTGGTTCTTAAAAAATATCCTTGAGTTTACGCCAGAAATTTCTTCACATGAAATAAGTAAATTGCATTAAGAAAGTATACCCCATTGTAATATTTCCAAAATTTCATTTAATTAAAGAAAAAGGCTGAGAAAATCCACAACATTGAGGTTTCCAAAGTTCTACATTACGAATTAATTGTACACATTTTCTCATTCAGGAGTTTTTTGTTAGAGGCTATGTTATACATACACTTCTGATTAATATAGAAACAATATACTAGTATTTGAGTCTAAGTTTATATTCTGTAACGGATACCAATATTAGAGAACAAGAATATGTTAGGTTTTTGTATTAAATTCATTTCTGATACTTATGTGCCTTTTAGTATATATATTAATATATGCCATGTGTTGATAGTATGATACCATGTATAATTTGTCACAATTATTGTCATGCATTGGCTATATGTTGTTTGAATATGTCTATATGCTGTACCATGCATACGACTAAATATTCCTTCTGTTCTGATAATGTGCCCAACTGTGTGACAGAGTCATTATCGTTTTTGCCTGTTTGTGTGAAAGTTTGTTTCGATTGCCTTTGCATGAAATAAAAATTCTAATTGAAAAATATTTGTATTTGCTTCAATTTTAATAATGATAAAACAGAATGCATTAAAGCATAAAAAGATATCAGATCCATTTCTGGGGATACAAATGACATGAAATTTAGCCTACATAAAAACCTTTCTTAACTAAATTGCTAGCAGCAGAGGACATTTTCTATCTTCGAGTACGTATAACGCAATTAGCTTACAGACTATTTCCAGTCTGGGCGGATGGACAGCAGACATACAAATACATGTAGTGGGTGGATATTGCCATTCTATATTTAGAAACTTCCATTCAAATGTTTCCAATACTAAAATTGCTATGATTTAGCGTGATAAGAGATAATACATATTCTGTATTAGTTATTTCTGGACTAATTGTAATTAAAAGTCTTAATCACATGCAACTAAATTTGTCGTTTTGTCATTCGTGACTGGTGTGGAGTTATAAAAATTTACTATTTTTAGGTTTTTATGATAAACAAATATTACTCTTCATTAGAAATAACATGTTCATTCACATTTGAAACAAATTGGGAGAAATGACGTACGTATATTTGTCCTGATGGGTGGATCAACATGTAATACAACATAATGAATATTTTTTAATTTACCTCACGATTCTTGTCATTTTGTAAACTATGCTATGTTTCTAAATGTGCCTTATGTTAAACAAAGGCCGCGATGTGCAGTAGTAACGGGCATTTGTAAATACGATTTCCTACTATAGAATAATAATCTAATTTTGATTTGATGAGACTTCTGTATAACTAGTAGAGGACTTTGATCTACAGTCAGCATTAGATGTAAAGTTAACCATTCTATCTTGAAACTTTTAGATCTTTAAGGACACATGTACCATGTTTCATTGCTGTATCATGAGCCCTTTTAAGATCAAAGTCAAAAGATACAGCTAACTTAAATTACTACTTAGGTGCCCGTAAGTGCCTGATATAATACATGGAAAGGCACCTTAGGTCCTCCTCCACCAGTAAAGCTGCAAAATTGCCATAAAACCCATACTGCGTTGGTGCCACGTAAATCCCAACAAAATCAAAGACATGTCAATGGACAGCGCGCTTCAGTGTTTTTCTCAGTGACGTATAGTAAAATAAAACTAATATGAAAGGGGCTTAACGTGCTTATCAGACTTATTTCCTTTGAGCCTGCCGAAGTAAGTTTTGATTTTTGTAGAATCAACTAAATCTTTAATACAAAAAGGAATTATAATTTTTTTTCATTTGTTGAAGTAAGAATTTTTATGACTACAAACTTGTGTGAAAGATTTTAATTATGACTCGGTCAGGTTTTTGCCGAAGAGCCTTAAAATATATGTACTGTCCCACAATAAAATTCTACAAATAATGGATACATAGTGATTATCAGCAAAACATCCGAACGTATAATATATCGGCCGAAATCTTCTATGCTGTTTATTCATGAATGAAAATGAATTTTTTAAGTCCTTTTCAGATAATATTTACTTTTATTAATTCCAACATTTTAATTAAGGGTGGAACAACAAATCTATCAAAATACGCTGAATCAGTTGAAACCCTATTCTTTTACTGGGCTTCTTTTCTGAAGAAGATTTAAAAGCAGCAAGCAATATGCATTTGTTATAATTATTTTCTGTAGACAAAAATATTTACTATGATTATCATATTTTTATTGAATTGTTAGAAAAAAATAAGAGAAAACAATGACTTCCAAAGAATTCACATCTTCTTTAATTTTTACTCGTATGAATGACCAAAAGTAAGAGTATTCTAGTGAAATTAATAAAAGAAAATACAGATCTTTGAGAACAAAATAAAATGTAGTTCAGTTAGCTAATGTCAATAAAATACTTTAAATATGTCTAACCTTTAAAAAAGCAAGACTTCCATTTCAAATCGAGATACATTACGTTTGTTTCGGTAACACCTATGACGAATATTATGGATCAACTTAAATGCAAATTGCTTTCATGATACATACAATTACATGTATGCATAATAAATTACTAATTGCATAGCAAGATGACGTTACTGCAAGTTTTGCTTTTATTTTAATGGTTAATGTTTATCATTCATTATCTGTTCAATTTACAAGTAATTTGAAATCAGCTTTTTAAGAGATTCTTCATTCAAATATATAACAGTAACTAATACTAATTAATGTAAAGATAATACTTGCAATCTCGAGAGTCTAATACGGAAGGTATGGTATATAAACATGGCTAAATTTCTTACTTCATTGAAAAAAACATGCTTTTAAACATCCAGTAATACCTTTGTAAAAGCCCCAGATCTCTGAGGATAAATGCAAAATTGGTAAAATAAATCCATCAAAAAGTTCTAAGTGGCGTTTTACACAAAGATCTGTAAATTTGTATGCATATTTATTCATTTTGTATATTGAAGCTTGTCCTGGTAACATTATACATGTATCGTGTTCTTTTGCTAAACAATGTTCCTAAGCATTTAAATTTTGATACAAATTCATTAGAATATCTTTGTATGTCGAGGCAATAATCCTCTTTTTCTAAACGCCATTACTTTTGTCTCATCAGCATTAACTGTAAGCTTCTGCCCAGTTATGTAATCTAGTATTCAATATTCTCGTGAATAATTTTCCATGAAAACTTAACAATGTAACACCTCTATAGTTCGATGACTGATCAACATCATCACATTTTTGAATTAGTACTATATAACATTCACTCCATACAATAATGGAAATAAGAGAAAGTATGATAAACTCAATTTAAACCAATATAAATGAACTTAAAATGCATCGTACATCTACCGACTGGTTCAACGTTATTGTTTAAAGCATTTCAACATTTGCTTAAAAAACTTTAGTGAAAACCTTGATCACATTAATATACGAATAAAAGTCGATGGGAAAATATATATATAATATATGTCACCTATTATATATTAATAATTTGGGGCTTATCGTCTATAGATGAGCTTGCCAACTTTTGTATTGAGAATAGAATATGTGTAAGCATTGACAAAACTAAAGTCATGTATTTTCGTAAACTATCTTTCCAGAAAACAATGTATAATATCGCCTTAAATCGTAACGAAATAGAATGTGTAGCGCAATATAAATATCGCAATGATGCCCAATGAAACTTTAGATTACGCAAAAATAAGAAAAATGCATCACGCAATCAGCATCTCGTGCCCTCGAATCCATTATAAGTAAATTCAAACGCATGGGCGGAATGCCGTATGCAGTTTTTTCTAACTTATACTAACATGTGTGGCCAGTATACTCGAACCCCATGATACCGGTGACTCCACGGTACCGGTATATTCACATATCTCGCGATATGATTGTCAACGCCACCGACCGAGTGTTTATATTGACATGATCCCAGTAATATTGGCTATTTCAAAGTTTTGAAACATTTTCATGAGTTTCTGAAGGAAATATTTCACATATCCTACCTTATTTTTATTTAACTATCCTATTCCTCCATTGCATAAATTGGTCTCTCTACAAAACACTTTTTTTCCAAAAAAATAATAAAAGACAGGTGCTGACGTCATTCAACCTCCATTACATGTCACTTGACCTTTTGACATCATTTTTGGCGGGAATAAATTAATCTAGGGAAAGCCATTAGTGCATATAAAACGGTTTGTGAAAATTAAGAAGTCAGTTTCATTCAGTCTTTTAAGGGAGCCTGTGTAAAGTGCCATATTGATATTTTATCTTCATCATATAGAAATAAAATAGATTCAATGGTATAAAAGGACCAGAAAATCACAACAACACTAAAATTAAGAGAAGGGGAATTTTTGAATCCAGCCACGTGGTATAATATACACCTGTAATTGGGAGTAAAAGATTCTGAAACAGAGATCCATTTGGGGTGATAAAAGAGGAACAGTAAACTATTGAAACACACGTTTTTATGGGTTTTTTTAAGTTTGTTTTTCAGATATGAATACAAGATTGCTAAAATGATATTTTTTGCTATTAAAACTGCAATGGCTTTCCATATAAATAACATTTTTACCAGTGCACCGGTAGCATGAAGTCTGTTTAACTACGTCATACAAAATGGTCGACCATTGTTTTCATTTGTAGTGAGCTAGAATTTCATACTAACAGAACTCTGTAATGTATTTTTTAGAGGATTTAATGTTAATATAGTTGTTTATTCCTTCTTTTTTTTCAAGTCAGTAAAATTTTATATGAAAAACACCTTGTATAAAAAATGTACACCGGTGCCGTGGAGACCCGGGCTAATCAGTTACCTAGCAGCAATATGGGGAACCCGATAATACTCAGAGATCAATGCAGTTCACCATAAATAATGGTGTTATGAAATAGATACTATTACACACAAGTATCTCGATAAATCCTTGTTATGTAATCAGTCTGAGATATCAAATATTATGAGCCCGCGTTGCAAGACAAACTGATTGGTTAACGAGAATTAATTCATCTACTGGTGTTAGCGGACAAACAAATTGCAACAAAGACAATATTGATTGTAATAATCACATTCAAGAACTACATGTCCTTGTTAAATGTCCGCTTTATTCGCAAATAAGAGAGGTGCTTTATACGTATGTAAAACAAATGACAGATTTCTAATGTGTAGTGATAATGAGAAATTCATATATCTGCTATCAAATGAAAATATTATAAAATATTCTGCCAAAGCCTGCTTTGAGATATTATATGTAAGGCGCAAGTTATTTTTATAATAGTTTTTTACTCTGTAAACATATATCATATTCAATATATTTGAATATTACTTAGTATGCGTTTGTTTTATACGTGTATTTTGATTTATTTTGATGTCATATATGTCAGCTTTAAACAATATTTTAAAATGTTTTAATAACTAGAATAAATTGAATAATTAAGATAAATTACAAATGAAATACGAAACGCTAAAGGCTGAACGATTTTCATGAATTTCAGCATGTAGCATGTAATAATCGGTCAGTTATGTCTTTTTACTTATTTATTCAGTTCTCATTTAATCTTAGTACTTAAATTGAATCTGAATCGTTTTCAGAACAAACAGTATTTTGAATTTACCTTTATGTACTTAAAGAGAACAAGTGCCAAGATTACATTGAAAATGTAAAGAAAAGACATATTCAATGGTTAAATAGGGGATATCCAATGGGTATCGGTTCATTACTGAATTGATAGAATGATTTGTAAAGATTTATTTTAGAATGTAATATGCAAGCATCTGGTGAAGACCCTACAGAATGAAATATTCTATATAAAATATATATAAAAATAAAGACCTGTTTTCAGTAAAACGAATCTTTATCTTACACTGATGCGTCAAAAATGTAATACTAAGATTAGCGTATTGTCGTTTTCATTTAATAGCCTATTCACACTCCTGCAGCGTGTTTTTGTGTCGAATTTATTTTCAGTCGAAGTACAGGACTATATCGGTGGATAACTTACAGTGATACAATCCCACAGAAATTTTCTGAGGTTTTGTAATCTACTTCATTTGGTAAGTGCTTTAAATGGAAAATGTTTGTCTGTCTATTAATAGTCTTGAGAACAAATATGAAGTTATATTCAGACATTTTGACCAGTGTATGTTTATGTCAAGAAGTTGTACATTTTTCCGTTAATCGTTAAGTATGTCTGCGAATTAAATGATGCAATTTTGTAAAAACATTAAAACATTCTTTTTTCAGCTACATGTTCTTTTTTTGCAAAATACATGTATAACACTATTAATAATGGTATCGAATGTTTCTTTACAATAATATCATTTAAAGTGGTGAAAAATGAAAATATTATTTCTTTAAACTTTTATCTCCAAACATCTGTTACATAAAATCTGGCAAGAAAGTGATCTCTCGGAAGCATTAAAAACAGCAAACTTAAATTAATTATAGGGACATTCAGCTTCTGAGGTTCTTGTAGTTATTCATTCATAACACAACATACGTGACAAACTGCATTCAAGTCAGAAAATAGAAAAAAATAACTGTTTGCTTTCTTAATTTCTATGTCAATTAAGTAATCATATATTTTGTGCATGTGCGAAAATACAGTTTTAATCAATTACTTGTTTTATTGACTGCTTTGTTAGGTGTTAGGATTTCTTTTATCATTGATTGTATTAGTTGATTTTGTTCCAAACTATCTGTGATTTAGAAGTAAAAACATTTAAGTACCCCCTGCTGCATTAATTTGATAACCTGATTCTCATTATTCAATGACCTGATGAAATATTGTAAACAACTAAGACTATATTGATATGGACATTTGGAAAATAATTTCAATTTAACACATCAATAATCATGAAATACTAGTATCATGAAAACTGAACAGTATCTACTAATCGTACCAGAAAATGTTTTTATGTGCAGTTCCGTATGCACATGCGTTTCATTGTTCGCGAGGATTAATGGTTGTCTCGTTATTTTGGACAAAACTTTTAGAATGTCATTTATAACTTAGTGAATTATTATGTTGAACTTTCTATTCACAAGAAACTTTTGAATTTTTAAAAGCAGTGTAATTGGGAGGCAGCGCGATGCACAGATCTCAAATATTCTAGGACAAAATTGTTTCCGATACTCCTTTAGATTATTTTGATAAGGTGGACGTGTATACGTTTAAAAAGATACTTAATATTATACTATTTATTCTTATTTTAGAATGGTCAATGAGATTCCCTGATGTCAGTCTGCAATTTTTAAATGACCAATGCAAATTCTACTTGTATTTTGTTCTTACCTGTGAATTGTACAAGAAGTATTTCGTTTTCAGATGGACTTCGTCCGAAAAAGATGATGAAAAGATCTAGTAATTTACACAAAAGTAGTCAAAGCTTAAACCATGTATGTACAATATAAACATATTATGCGCAGGAACAGAAATGAATATTTCCGTAAGAACAACACTTCGCCAAAACATTCTGATTCAAAAACATAAAAACGAACTATTATATTTTTTTTATTTTTTTTTATCTGAACATATTTGAGAATGAATGCGAAACAAAATACACGTATACGCTTATAGAATATATTGAATTCAAATTAATGGAAGCGATCCCGATTTAAATTTCATTTCAATGGTTGAATGTCATAAATTCTCACATTATTACTCATAATAATGTCTGACAAAACTATTTTATAACGATACATCAAAACAATATTGTTATCATTTTTGATTTCTACTGGGCACATTATTATAATGGATTTTTTTTGTTCAAACCTTAATCACAAATTATTCCAAATGGCGAAGTCTTCTTGCGTCATTCATAAAAACGAATTATCAATGTCTGTCCCTATTACAAAATCATATCCAATGAGGTTTACTTAAAGACTTTAAAGGATTTTCTGTTTAAAACTATACACATAGAACACGGATGCTTCAATTTAAGTTTATACGTTTACGGACGGACAGCATGATTGCAAGACAGCGGGATGGTCGGAAAAATCTATAAGCCCAATCCTCCCGAAGTAGTGAGTCATTGAAATCAAAGATCCTTGAAATGATCATTCTCCTGTTTGGTACTTGTTTACATTTGTAAAATCAATTGCTGACAACCATAAACCAGTGTTTTTGTATCATGAATTATGCTTCATAATGTGATTATCTAAAAGCACTGTAAGTATGAATATAAAAACCTCTTTGACATTTGCAGAATATGTTAAATATGGAACATGAAAATGATAACAGTATAATTTTGATAAATATATATATGTTCACATTTTCAAATGATTATTATGTGTCTCGAGCCGTTCAACTAAAAACATTCATGACGGAAGAAAAACGAATCCTTTACTAACGGTTAAATAAGCTTAAAATCAGAAAGGTTAAAACATAATTTGTTTTTCTTTGTTTTAGACCCTTTTGTCCCTTCATTTATACTTGAATACTTTTATGCCGCATAACTTTGTTTACTTTATTCTTCTACTGTTCTAATTACTTTCTACTCCACAGTAGGGATATTTTATATTCGGAAAGAATCGTTCATCACGGTTTGGGAAATACATAATTTGTTAAATGCGTCGCTGACAGACTAAATATTTATCACCATAATTATGTTTATTACTAGATTCCCGAAGTCATGTCTCGGGAACATAAGATTTCATTCAATCGATAATGTAGTGCTCCATGAATGGCGTAGTAATTTCTGAAGATGCTATATTGAGTCTCAGTCCGAGATAAAAATTGTCATAATTTTCCTTCGTCTCATGATATCTTTGATTTTTATACATATCAGACTTGTGTTTCCGTTAGTTTTACCCATGCCTGAAATTTCTTCTGGCATGGGGGCTACCAGATGAGTCATATGCTTTGCAATGACACGCTTAGGATGACGTAATTTCGCCTTTATCAATGAAGAAATTTTATACGCTGTTGTAAGAAAATAGCAACGGTAGTAATGACGTAAATTTCCATGGAAAATTGTTTTATTAAGGTAAATAATTTAAGTTATGATGGGATATGGTAGGATATGCAAGAAATAATATCTGATATATGTTTGTGGTTCTGATCGAAATATTCTTCCCTCGTGAAATGTAAAATGTCGTGTATTCAATTGATAATTCTGGCATAAATCGGACACCTTAACGTAAGTGTAGCAAAGCATCTACGAGTGTAGGCATAATATGGCAGGCAGGGATGTCGCATGTCAATTTTTATTAACGAACAATGAAACACAACGAAGTAAAATATAACGAAAGTAGTATCACTAGGGAGAACAGTCACAATAGTGCAATGTGACACAGCAAATAACACAAATTTGTTTTCATGTTAAAGATAAATTTACAAAACGAATATGCTCATGGTGTTGCTGTCTAAATTCACCTCCCACTTACCTTTTTGTAGTCTATAGATTCTGAAACCAAAAAGTTATTTAAGAACTTACAGGCAAATCTTGGTTTTTAAAATAGCACTAACTTAAACTTTGAAATATTAGGGCATATAAGACATTGCAAAACATACTAATATAACACTGGGATAGTGCGTCTATTAAGGACGGCTTAGGGTTATTCCTGGAATAATAAATCCACAAACTTAAAAGACTGTTGAATCACCATTTATTAATAAACTTCTTTGTCAAAGTTACAGTGAGCGAATGTACATCAGTATATATATAGAATCTATAATACAATGATACAAATTTCAGTTTATAGACTATCATGAAATACAACATCATTACAAATAAGGATGATAACTGATAAGTAACATCTTAGATAAAAATAATGGAAATTGCATTTTACTGATGTAAAACAAGAATTGACTTTAATAGTTATGGGGAATATTAGATAAGAATTATTTATGTAGAGAACTCGCTTATGCTGTGAAAGGTAAATGAACCTATTCAGACTAATGAACATACAATCATGTTTTACTCACATTATTTATGAATTATCAAACACTTATATAAAGTAACATAATGCAAGATGTAAACCATTATCTATTCATACATATAACTCATTTATATTTTCAACTAATAGGGATGTATTAGTTGGAGCAGTAGTCCAGTGGTAGGACGCGCGCTGAGGGATCGAGAGGTCCTGGGTTCGAACCCCACCAGGGGCAGTGCTAATTTGCTTGAGCAAGAAATTTACCTGCGATTGCATCACTTCACCCAGGTGTAATTGGGTACCTGCGAGGGTGGTATAATTCCGTTGCGCCAAAGTGTCGGCTGCACTAAACGGAGTTAAACGACTCCCCAGGGAGATTGCTAGATAGATACCAGTAGCCCGATGACCAGGGGTAATAGCTGTAAAGTCGGTGAACGTGCGTAAGCATGAAACTTAGACTTTAAAATGCATTTACTTTTTATGTATAATTATATCAAATATTTGTCATAAAAAGATTAACAATAATTAGAATGATAGCAGAAATCTTTACAACATACTTAGACTAAAAAAATATGTTTTGTACTTGACCTATAAAAATACATTGAATAACAATAGAAAAAATAAGCAATGAGAAACTCAACATTATAAACGTACAATGAAACACAACAAAAGCAGTATCACTAGGGCGAAGAGTATGTTGAGTTTCTCATTGCTAACAATAGAAAAAATAAGCAATGAGAAACTGGTTAGACTCTCAGCATATTTGCTGTGTCACCTTGTACTATTGTGACTCTTCGCCCTAGTGATACTGCTTTCGTTGTGTTTCATTGTACGTTTATAATGTTGAGTTTCTCATTGCTTATTTTTTCTATTGAAAGCTTACGTTCAGCCTTATAACACTGGGATAGTGCGTCTATTAAGGACGGCTTAGGATTATTCCTGGAATAATAAATCTACAAACTTAAAAGACTGTTGAATCACCATTTATTAATAAACTTCTTTGTCAAAGTTACAGTGAGCGAATGTACATCAGTATATATATATATATACATATACATATATATAATACAATGATACAAATTTCAATTTATAGACTATCATGAAATACAACATCATTGCAAATAAGGATGATAACTGATAACTAACATTTTAGATAAAAATAATGGAAATTGCATTTTACTGATGTAAAACAAGAATTGACTTTAATAGTTATGGGGAATATTAGATAAGAATTATTTATGAAGAGAACTCGCTTATGCTGTGAAAGGTAATTGAACATATTCAGACTAATGAACATACAATCATGTTTTACTCACATTGTTTATGAATTATCAAACACTTATATAAAGTAACATAATGCAAGATGTAAACCATTATCTATTCATACATATAACTCATTTATATTTTCAAATACTAGAGATATATAATTATATCAAATTTTTTGTCATAAAATGATTAACAATTATTAGAATAACAATAGAAAAAATAAGCAATGAGAAACTCAACATACCTGGAATAATAAATCCACAAACTTAAAAGACTGTTGAATCACAATTTATAAATAAACTTCTTTGTCAAAGTTACAGTGAGCGAATGTAACTTTGACTGCAAGTACAGTCCTTTTTATGGAAGGCTACCAGGAGAGTTACTCAATCTCCCAAACAGTCCAAACAATACCGAGAAGGAGTTATAACAAAAAATGTGTTATTAATAATCTGCTAAGCAAAGCCAAAGGGCTTAATTTAATTTCTGAGAGACAAAAACTTTGAAGTTAGAGGAAATGTCAAAGGTGCTAAAAGCTGAAGTCTGACTAGCTATCAGTAGCAAACAAATAACTTGGCTTCAATGTGTGTAAAATATTTTAGCATGTTTTCTTCAACAAAGATGGTTAAGGATGTTTGTTTTGCTAAGCCGAAATACTTTGATTAAAATAAATGCAAAATATGTGTCAAATGTTATCTAATTTTGAGTTGAAATGAAAAACGCAAGACAAAGCAATATTACATTAAAACTTAAACAAAAATAGAAAAACATATGAAAAAGAAATATGACGTAAAATTATATAATAATGCATAAAATTTTATCACAATTTTCTGCATTATAAAAATACTAGTAGCCACCAGAAACTAAAGGCTACTTAAAGTCAACATCAGTCATTTATAGCGTTCTGTAGTAGATTTGTTTTCAATTATAACACAGAACACAGACTTTAGCAAAATATTTGCATAAGACATTATTAATCTGTAAACTTTCTATAAAAATGTACTGTATATTTCGAAAAGATTGCAAATTTTCGAAAAGATTGCAAAAATCGTCAATATACAATGTCACTGCTACTGTTTGAAGCTCAAAATCTGCTTAAAACTACTTTCATAACATTTGGAAAAGCTAAATACTATGTATGTGTGACTGGGATAAGAAATGTTAGTATATTCATTTTGTCTTTTAAAAAGAAAATCATTACCAACTTGTCAATCGCATGAAGACATTAATGACAAAATCGGTCATTTTTTACACCAGCAATTGTTTGCCTTCAAAGCACACCAGAATCAGCCTCTCCTTTAAAATCACTAAATTCTGTCATATTGATACCTTTTACGATCTTTCATATTGATACCTTTTATAATCTTTCATATTGATACATTTTACGATCTTTCATATTGATACATTTTACGATCTTTCAACCACACACGGTGTTAATACTCGTCTGTGCAACGGCTATCAATAATTTATTTCTATCAATATTCGAGTTACAAAAGGACATAACACCAACTTATAGTTTTTAGATTAATGCCCCATAGTCTACCAACTGTGCCTGTTCATGATGAACAAGTAACTCAATATTATTTTCCCAGACTTGCTCTCGTTTATCAACGTTCAATGTATTTTATTTTCCTGATACGACAGAGTACGTTCGATTGCGTATATATTTATGCATTTGCTGTATTAGACCTGCACCCAAAAATAAAAAAATTATCCCATATGCCAACTTTTACTTGCGTCATTTATAAAGAAGTATGATAAATGCTTGTTTCTTATTACGCAATCATAATCAATGAAATTTTCTCTCAGGAAATTTTATGAATTAAAAAGTATAGATATTGTAAAATATTCCAGACTTGATTAGAACTTAACAGTTTGTTTATTCAATATGCATGCTTACATTTACTGCGTTTCAGTTAATTTATCTTGAACGATATTTTGATTATTATTCTCAATAGAAAATGTCTGCAATTTTAGGCATGTAGACATATAGGTTTGCAGTTGTAATTTCGATATTGAAATGTTAATATTTTTTGAAAAGAGATAGAAGTATTATTATAATCACAACTTGTTATGATATGATATAACACGACAGTATTGAAATGAGTATCAATTTCTTTAAACGGTCAAAACGGAATAATAATTTTTGATGTACATATAAAACTGTTTTGACACAATATAACACGTCCATACGACAGAACTGGTATGAGTTATATTTTTTAAAAAGTCAAAACGAAATACAGATGTCCGATGAATATATAATACGGTAAGCAAACTCAAGATAAATGGAGAGAGGGTTGTCTTGTTTTAACTTCAAGAACTGCTAGTTGATCAGTATATGACAAATGACCATTTTTTTATTGTGTACAGTTTTTAAATTTTGACATTACAATTTGAAAGAATTTCCATTAAAATTTGTGTACTGGAAGAATTTAGAAGAAAGAAGTTCCGCAGGCACCAGTGAAAATACGGAAAATATGTTTCATTACAGTGAAAAATAAATTTTTACAGTGAAAATACGGAAAGTATAATAATGAATGAAAATGTATCCAAAAACAATTATAGCTTTAAAGTATAGAAATGATTGTATTGAAGGGCGTATAGCTATATCTTATGAAATATTTAGTAAAATGTATCGATAGTAAAATTATATTGTTCCATATACTTACGACCGATTCTTGAGAAAGTTGTAACATAGAATGCCTCACATGGACATTATACGTAACCGGAATATTTCTTTCACACAACTATTTATTTTAAACAATATTTTTTTGGCAGCAAATATATATAGCTTTATACACTTTACTATATCATACGAACTGGGAAGGAGATATCATAGAGATTAAAAATCAATGAAATACGTTAAAGATTGGCCCAATTAATGTCAAATTCTATGTTAAACTGCTTTATTACCTGACGATGCATTCATGGTCTGAATGTTTACATTTATTTTCACAGCTGACAAACGTCATATCGCAAAGCAAACGTCTCATATTTTGTTATCTAATTGATTGTGTTTTATTTTTCAAGAATCTCTACGAATAGAATAGATTAGTTTCTCTAAAAGTAGCAGATACTCCATTTAGAAAAACGATCAGCATTTGTTTTAATGGAATGGCTTGAATATAATGAGCGTCAGCAATTTGAGAAATGCTGTACATGCACTTAAAACAAAAGAGAACAAAACACGAACATCTTATCTCATATATCAAATCTATGTCAGTCACATTTTACAAGGTACAAATAATTGATATGAAAGAATATATTTGTAGAAGAAAACAATTAAAGTGAAACAATCCTACCTCAATTCTATATTTCATTTAATTTGCGCCATTACTAAATTTATTATAGGCAAATTAGAAATACATAGTTTTATGTAAAAGCAAACTTCACATTACAATCCTAAATGCAGGATTGTATTTTTGGATATAAGCCTTTGTGTAAAGATCACGCTCCTCTAATTCTAATCAATTGATGAATCGACATTTTGTTGCTAAATTCAGTGAAGACTTTGAACGGTTAGCATTTTTGGCCACTTAGTGTTTTAATTATTCAGGTAAATGTGTTGCATGTCAAATGAGATTTTTGTTTGTTTTTGTTTTTGGTATTCTAAAATAAAATCACATGTTTAAGTTATACAGCTTTGCTTGTATGTTTTTTTTAAAGTGAATTAGTATTCCAAGTTGTTTAGATATTGTGAAATACAATAGAAATATATCATTTGGAATTGCGTATGAAATAATTAATGAAAAAAAAATGTTGATAGAGGTGTAATTCAGTTAGTATGAACTTTTACATTGTGTATAGTAAAATGTTATTTTAGAAACAGAACAATTGATCATCTGCTATATAAAGATATCATGATAACAATATCCAGAAACGACTCTTTCTTAGTTTGTCGCCACTTTTTATGCTAAATACTATCATCATATTTATCTAAATAGTTTTTCAGACTTTCCATTATAAGTCAAACAAAAGTAAATCTTGGGGTCAAATAAATTGCAGCTCAAGTTTTGTTTAAATATTCAGATTAATTATTTAAAAAGAGGTAAAAATCCTACCAAAACGGAAAAACGGTTTCCGTAAAAAGTGATTTAAATGTTCGTTTATATCGGCTTTTATCGGTTGTGGCTCTGTATGTACACCATACACGGAGTGTTGTGCTATAACCGGTGTCGAGGTAAACAAAGTACCTTAAGTATGAACTTTGACATGATGAATGAAAAAACTTTACTCTTGAATAATGTATTATCTTCTATATAAAGACATGGTAATATCGAATCATGTATTCTCACATTTACCAATAAAATCCATGGATAATTCTTTCTGGTTAGTCGTCTTGCATGATACTTAATACTATCGACATAAATTATTTTTAAATATTTTAGACTTTGTACTAGGACCGACTCACGTTAAAGGCATAACTGGTGTAAAAGCAATTAAAGCTAACTATTATTTAATGTTTAGTTGAAATAAAAACGTTAAAACGTTTATAACCACTATGATTATTTTTTCTTTTTTTTACTTTACCTTTTTGTGTTTTCTTTAATGAATGGTTACATAGCTTTTTTTTATATATTCTCCACACATTTTCAAAGCATTTGTATTGTTACTATGTTTACTCGCTTTGTTTACGATTTACCCTATTGTTTTTCTTTTTATTGTTTTGTATCTATCATATTGTTTTGACTGTTGCTTCTTTTTCCGAATTTCATAATAAAAATAAAATAAACAACAGCAACAAAAACAACGTCACGTTAAATATTTGATTCAATATCTAGACCTCATATTGAATACTAGCATTTTCAATGGAACATTTTATTCCCACGCAAAATCTCTCGATTTCATTCAGTTCTTTTTTTCGATCAATTATATTAGTTGTTTCTGTGAATTATATGAACTGGGTGACCTCACTTTCTCAAAACAGGAGTGCATTATGAAATTTTCTTCTCGCTTAGGGATAAAATCTCTTCAGCATTTCGGTTTTCATTTGAGGAGTTTAAATATAGATTTCTAATGAAGGTGTTATTAAATGTTAAATTAAATGCTTATTTGAATATGCTGAAATTTGTTTTGCCGTGTATAAAAATGGTATTTGTCTTGTGATGCTGTTTAAAAACAAGTTGGAGTTATTAACATTACAGTGAATTTGTTAATTCAGAGTATATTATTCTCAATTATGGAAATAATAAGAATAAAAATATCATTAAATAAAAACACCAAAAAGA
>NW_026857394.1:0-27405 GCF_026571515.1 Ruditapes philippinarum
AGATTTACTTGTATAAGATACCACTTCTTACACTAACCGAGATTTACTTTCGGAGTTAACGATCGTTTACTCCCACAGTTAACTATAACAATAATGGAGAAGTTACTACATGAGGAAATGATCATATTTCAAGATTAAACTTTTTACTAACCAACATTTATTCTCGGAGATAATGAGCATTTACTCAAAAATCATTTAATAAAAGAAAGTATTTTAAACATTATAGTTAACTTATTTTTTTTCAACAAATATATTGACAACTTTATCACCAAACTTGCCACAACTTTTTGAAATATTACATAGAAATTGCAACACAATATTTTAAGCTTAAAAATTTCAATTTCAAATTCATTTTCCATCATAAGGGGTGACATCTTGGGGGGTGACATCTGTCGGTTTTCCCCTATACCCTAACCCTAACCCTAACCCTAATCACTTGCGTAAACACACGTGTAAACGGAGTAGTCAAAGTAAGCTTGATTTGTTTCAGACTAATCTGGGTAAGCTAAGAGGTACCTGGTGGTAAAGATGAGGCAAAATATCCTACCTGGGTGAACATGAATAACATAAACATCTATCAGAGTGACGTTAATAATCATAAAAGTAAGGTTGGTTAACAAAAAGTAAGCATACGAGTTAGGAGTAAGAGTTTGCATAGGAGTAAAGGTTTGTTTGGGAGGTGAATCATAGGGCTCGAACCAGGTCAAATGACTCCGACCTCTTATTTTCTTTATGTATATGCTCCATAAATTGGAGTTTATGTTTCACTTCCCACTACTTTTTTATATTTTATTCCACATGAGTCCAGACCTTTCCTTGCAAATTTTAGACATAATTGCATAGTAGGTACAGCCGACCCGATTGACTCTGCACCATAACAAACATCATCACTAAAACATTCCTCTTTCTAATCTGCATAAATTTTTCTCCGAGTTCTCATTCAATGTTTTCTATTTTTAATTATTTTTTTCTTATTTTGGCAATATGGAAAATATTTCAAACAAAACAGCATATAAGTTAAAGTGCATTCTTCTCATAAATTAACAATCAAATTATAATTATAATATAAAAATCCCATTTTATATGCCACGCTCAACAACACTGACCAAAATAACGCCACAAATAGTCTCCATCTTGGAAACTTCAAATGATCTTATCAAACTGAATATATATCTAACCACGTGGCATTTTCCGCGGGAAATCAGAAAAAAGGAATCTATTTTTAGTAACAAGAAAAGATAAACAACAAAACCTTGAACCATTTCTTTTAAGATTTTTTAAAACATACACAATATTATTTCAACATCATTGGTCACAATAAAAATTAGTACGATCAATCAACAACCACAACATCTTTATCAACAAATACATTTAAGTAAAATCCACGTGACAAAATGAACAAATCAAAACGTTTGATCAATGGCCGCCATTTTGTTCAATGATCAATCTTCGTATTTGACTGCATTCCTAACCCTAACCCTAACGCTAACCCTAGGGTAAAGGGGTTAAAGGTCAAGGACACATTGACATTGTAAGTAAATATGGTTTACGATCAACAACTGAAGAAGGCTTAGGCCTAGGAACTTTAAACTTTGTATGGTGATTGGTCATGACCAGAAGATGAGCCCTATTGATTTTGGAGTCAATAAGTCAAAGGTCAAGGTCACATAGACCTTGTAGGTAAAACGGTTTTCGATCAATAACTAAAGAACGCTTTAGCCTAGAAACTTCAATCTTGGTATGGTGGTTTGTTATGGCCAGTAGATGCCCTCTTTTGATTTTGGGGTCAAGGGGTCATAGGCCAACGTCAACGTCACATCGACCTTGTAGGTAAAAACGGTTTCCGATCAATAACTAAAGAACGCTAAGGCCTAAGAACTTCAAACTTAGTATGGTGATTTGTCATGAAAAGTTCATGACCCTATTGAT
The DNA here is from genome assembly GCF_026571515.1 of Ruditapes philippinarum. NCBI lineage: Eukaryota > Metazoa > Mollusca > Bivalvia > Venerida > Veneridae > Ruditapes > Ruditapes philippinarum. Next base: position 1,930 of record NW_026857394.1, read on the forward strand.
TTTCAGGTAAATGGGTCAAAAGTCAGGGTCACATTGACATTGTTGGTAAAAACGGTTTCCGATCAATGATTTAAGAACGCTTAGGCCAAAGAACTTCAAACTTGATTTGGTGATTGGTCATGACCACTAGATGGACCCTGTTGATTTTGAGGTCAAGGGGTCAAAGGTCACATTGACCTTGTAGGTAAAAACACTTTCCTATCAATAACTTAAGAACGCTTAGGCCAAGGAACTTCAAATTTTTAATGGTGATTGGTCATGACCAGTAGATGACCCCTATTGATTTTGGGGTCAAAGGTCAAAGTCACCAAGACCTTGTAGGTAAAAACGAATTCCGATCAATAAGTAAAGAACGCTTTGGCTTTGGAACTTTAAACTTGGTATGTTGATTGGTCATGACCAGTAGATGACCCCTATTGATTTTGGGGTCAAAGGTGAAGGTCACATTGACCTTGTAGGTAAAAACGGTTTTCGATCAATAACTAAAGAACGCTTAGGCCTAGGAATTTCAAACTTGGTATGCTGATTGGTCATGACCAGAAAATGACCCTTATTCAATTTGGGGTCAAAGGTCAAGGTCACATTGACCTAATAGGTAAAAACGATTTCCGATCAATAACTTAAGCAGGCTTACGCCTAGGAACTCAAACTTGGTTGATGATTGGTCATGACCAGCAGATGAACTCTATTGATTTTGGGGTCAAGGGTTAAAGGTCAAGGTCACATTTACTTGAAGTTAAAAACAGTTTCCACTCTATACCTAAAGGAGGCTTAGGCCTAGGAACTTCAAAGTTTATATGATGATTGGCCATGACCAGTAGATGACCCCTATGGATTTTGGGGTCAAAGGTCAAGGTTACATTCACCTTGTAAGTAAAAATGCTTTCCGATCAATAACTAAAGAACACTTAGGCCTTGGACCTTCAAACTTTATATGATGATTGGTCATGACCAGTAGATGACCCTTATTGATTTTGGGGTCAAGCGGTCAGCGTCAAACTGACCTTGTACTCTATTGGTTTCTGACCAATAATTCAACAAGTCAAGTTGCCTTGGTTGATATTTTTATATTAAACGTAAAATGCTTTTGGTATACACATTTGAAGGTCTGATGTAATATAACAACTTGGCTGTCATTAATGAGGCCTACATGATTTATAAAATGTATGCATATTTTATTTGGTAAGATTTGAAATAACTTAAATTGCTGCACACAACCTATGGGACACAATAAGTATTACCTTGTGACTAGTCATGACCAAAAGATAACCCTTATTGATTTTTTGTTCACTGGGTCAGAAGTCATGCATAATAACCTGATCACTTGACTAATTGGCTGCCTATCGGGGCCATACATGTTTTACAAACATATCTTGTTTATTACTTAATGATTAATATATTCTCATTAATAATACACCATATTGTAGGTCCGGATCAGTAATTTAAGACAAAAATGCATTTAAATATATATTTGTCCGTCTGTATGTGATGGTGTGTACAAGAATATATGTTTTTGACAAAATCCTGCTCGGCTTAAAAAATCGCTGTTCATCATATTTAACTATAATTATGACGTTAAAATGTTATATATTTTAGAAATAATGCACCAAATTGTAGGACTTTATCAGTCCTTTAAGAAATAAATATGCATTGAAATATATATCTGTCCGTCTATCCGTGGTAATGTGTATAAAGATATGTACTTTTAACAAACGTAATGTCACATTTTTTGACACGTTGGCGGAGCAATGATAAAATTGTTCAAAAATCGATGTTCAGTCTTCATAATATGGTCTATTCCTATTCCTTACCCTAACCCTTACCCTAACCCTATCATATTAGCTCGGGTTCAGTTACAAATCAAGATAAGTTCAGCTTGAATCACCTTCGGTTCAGCTTCGAATCAGCTTCAGTTCAGCTTCAAGTCAGTTTTAGTTCAGCTTTCATCATTTCAGCTCGGGTTCAGCCACAAATCAGGATCAATTCAGCTTCCTATCATCTTTGGTTCAGCATCTGATCAGATTTGGTTTAGCTTCGGTTCAGCTTCGTATCCAATATAATCTTATCTTTGTTGATCGGAATGTAAAGGCATCTGGTCTCCCCGAACTTATAGCCGGTATAAGCTTCTCATAGGAAGGGTATCATTGGGTGCCACCCAACTCACTGTAGCCAGGTTTTGCTTACACTTCACTTTCCCTAAAGACCGCACGTTGTCATAAAAAAGCAATATTAAACGCAGTGTCAATGCTTCATATTTCATTACACAAACTCGAACGTTTTGTTTTTTTCAATGAATCAGTCAACCATCCATCAATCATCATCATCCATCGCCGTCATCTCACACCTCCGAAGAACTGCAATGCATAACTCAAATCGAACAAATTATAATACCTTTTTTAGGAATGTCATTCAGAAATGTTCAAAATCCATATTTATCATTCATAAATATCCAAATAAAAATAAAAATGTCAGATTCTGCACGTTTCATAAATATTTTAATCTACCATTTTTATAAAACACACACACGCGCGCACACACACACACACGCACGCACGCACACATACACACATTTTGTTTTGGCCTCAGTCAAACAAAGCAACTTCAAATAGACTTTGTTGTATTCATTTTGTATTTATAAGCGCGTGCATACATATTGGAAAAGAACACGTGACTATTCCGACCATTCAGAAAAGTGTTGCATAAACCGTTGTTGCATTTCGTATTTATCCCTTACCCTAACTCGAACCCTAATTATCACGCCAAAAGCAAGCTCAAGAGAGAATTAAGGGTACCTGACAAATGATGGTATTAAAATGTTTGCCAGTAGTACTGCAAAAAAGACCATCGCACCTTTTTGACTTACAATATAACGATAAAAGCCGAGGAATTTTGATCGAAAACAGACTTGTGTCCTGCGCACTTGTATGGGAACAAATATTTGACCGGGCAGCCAAATAAAAGGAAGCAGTGCTTAAAATGCGAAATGGCAAATTCAAAACAGGAAATGTAAAATGAAAACGAACGATTTTTTTAACCGACTTCCCCGTTCAAAAGCTTTGCCTAATTTCATGTTGCCCCAACTTTCATCTCTGTCCTATTATGGTTCACATCTATGTTCTTTGAAAGAAGGATTCAATTTAGATATCATATAAAACATGATATATATTGTCTGAGGTTGTATTAAGTGAGTTGTGCTGCCGAAAGTGTGCATTTCAAATTGTATTGAAAGCATAAAATGTGTAATAAAAAGTTTGCAGCCGCCGTTGATGTACTCAAATTTCTTTGGAGACCTCGTTTTGAGGCTTGGCCTTATTAATATTAATCTATATATTTTAATGAACAATACAACATATTGTTGGGATATATGTGTGTTTTAAGATAAAAAATGCATTTAAATATATATCTGTCCGTCCATCCCTGGTAGTGTGTACAAATTTAAATGCGTGTATATCCTAGGCAATTTTTTTTTCATTTACATTCTTTTTTTGCAAGGTATGGAATTGAATTAATATGTAAACATGTTTCAAATAAAAAATACTGCATCTTGCATTGTTTTAGGGAGGTAGGAAGGCTGTAGAGTGGTAAAATGGAACCGAACACCTGTGGATACCTCTAATCTACCGGTTCGCGCAATATATCTTAATAAGTTATGCATACTATTCTTTTCCCAATCTTCTATTTTTACAACCGAACGACGCTGAAATGTTTTAAATAGCCCTCTGAATGCTGTTTTGGAGAAGGATTTACAGCCATATGATGCACGTTTCAAAGACAAAATAATTGAAATACTTAGTTTGAAACCATGCAGAAAATAAAACCTGATGGCCGCTTTGAAGAAAAGAAGATAACTACCCATGTATCATTACAAAAACTTCATATATACTTAACCACTTGAATATAATAGAATCTAATGTAGTGGCGCAACTTAAAAAAACAAAAATAGATATTTTCCTTACTTCACATAACCCAGCTTACTTTAAAGCTACATTAAATGAATTTCTTAAAAACAGAAAAAGCGACATTTCATTAGTAAATTTGGTTTCATATCGACTCCAGATCTTATAATGGTGACAAGGCAACCAAAATGAGTTTTATAAGCATTAACATCTGCGACCTCATTGTGGCGAAATCGGAATTTGCATGAGAAAACTCCGCCTTCGGGTCACCCGTACATCAATATTAAATCAACATACATGGTTTTAAGTAGCAGTCCTAATATAAAGGTATATTTATGCTTTGTAACGGTTGTATTCATACAAATTTAATATTTTTATGAGATGATTACCCTTTCCTGAACGCCATGTCAAGTGCACCGTGAAGGTAAAACGGTTAAAGTGTGTATGCACATGAAAATCTCGTATTTGCTGTGTTCTGTATAGCAACTATAACACTGTGACGTAGCACATACATGAACTGATTATAGTCTTCATTTGCATGTTAAAATTCGTATACGTGTTACCGTGGGGGTTTCCGTTTAAAATCGTAATTTATGAACAATATTTGATGAGATTTACAACAATACTGTTAGAAAGGTTAATAAAACAGTAGAATGCTTGGTTATTAGGCCGCAAAATATTTTTACATATTTATTTAATGTAACTTTAAGCTTATCCAAAATAATCTGAATAATTACTTAAGTAAGGAAGGTAATTATTAGCAGGTTTCTTCTGCTCCAGTGTATGCAAGGTAAGCTAAAATTAGCTTGATAATATACAGTAAGGGAAATATGGTTCAAAATGAGCACACTTATCATAGGAGTAAGGTGGAAAATGTAGAAATACCCTAGTATCATATCCAGTAACCTGAGTAAGGATTGAAGAAAGGTTTATTCTCATAAGTAAGCTTCATCTACTAAAGAGAAAGCTAAGTAAGCTTAAAGTTTACTTTATGATTTAGAATAACGCAAACATCCTTCAGAATCAGTTGAGTAAAGATTGATGTAATTAAGTAATAGAGAGTAATTTTAACATCTTTAACGTTATTAGTAAAGAGGGTTATCAAGAGTAACATTCATATTATTCAGAGTAATCTAAGTAATGGTTGGTTATATTCAGAGGGGTAAGCTTCATCTGCTTTTGAATAGTCGGAGTAAGCTTAAAGTTATCTGGGTCATTAAGAGCAAGGTAAATATGCTTCAGAATTAGTTGAGTTAAGATAATAGTAAGTTGGATAATCAATAGTAAGCTAAATAGCATTCACACTTATGGCTTGGGTAATGTAGCTTGATTTGCTTCGGAGTATGCTCGGAAAACCTAAAGTTGCCTTGGTAATCTAGAGAAAGGTAAATATCACTCAGAATGGTGTGCCTCTGAGTGAGCAGAGCACGCTTAAAAAATCATGACAATCAAAAGTAAGGTAAATATGGTTCTGAATGAGTAAGGCGGTTAATAAATGATAAGCTTCATATCATTTAGAGTAATCATAGTACTGGTTGTAGCAAAGTGGCTGAACATGAGAAGGTTTGCGCTTAACAGTATTGTCCATGAATAGGCTCAATCAAACCGGGCCTGCAACATTTTCAATTTTGCAGTGTTGTGCTTTCTTTAGGGATTCTTATTTCACTCTATTTTATCTGCTTCAGAGTTATCTGGGTAAGCTTAATTTTAACATGGTTAATAAAAGAGTTAGGGAAGTATGATATGACAATTAATGATAACAATAACCCTCACTCTATATAAGAAAAGGTAACTATAATCTTAAGGTGCAGGGTGCATCGTACAAACCCCTTGCCGTAACCCTAACCTAACCCTGACCTTTCGGATCAGCTTCGGTTCAGCATCGGATTAGGTTCGGTTTAACTTCTATCATATCAGTTCGGGTTCAGTGACAAATCAAGATTGGTTCCACTTCATATCACCTTCGGTTCAGCTTCGGATCAGCTTTTGCATTGCTTTTATTATTTCAACTCGGGTTTCCGCTTGCTAAATTCTTTGGTTAAGCATCGGACCAGCTTTGGATTAGTTTCGGTTGAACTTCATTTCAATTTGAATATTGTAACCCAGTAACATATCAAAATAGATTCAGCTGTGAAAAGAGGGAAAGAGGAAGCTGACCGAAGCTGAACCACGATAAAAAATGGTGAACAAAGTTCAAATGAGGCTGAACTATTTTATTCTTACCACTAACTCTTACTCTAATCCAATAAAATATTATTTTGGTCATCGGAAAGCAAAGGCACCTGGTCCCCCCGGACTTATAGTCGATATTAGCTTTGCAAAAGAAGGGATATCACTGGGCGCCACCAAACTCATTGTCGCCAGGTTTTACTCAAAATTCACTGTCCCTAAAGACCGCATTCATTCATTAACCATGTATTTAATTATCCAAAAAATAATACAAAATTGTTTATCACGTTGAAAAAAGTATTACATGATGGCGGTAACAGGGAATACGGGCGCAAATCTATGTACAACATCATGTGACTATATCGAACAAAGTCTATTACGATGCGCGCACACATATTTTCATAAACACGTGACTTACTCAGCCAATAAATTGACAAGTGGGCGAGGCAAGAGACATGGGTTATGTCCCCAGTCTAGGCCTATACCCTAAGAATGACAATGCGTGCGCAACTAAAACACACGTGATTTTATTCATATGACAATTTTTAAAAGTCATATGCCTGTGCGTATTAAAAGTATATGTATCATGTAACTTCTATTTTTAGTAACGACCGCACTTCTCAGACCGCATTTCGTACTTTTGCCCATACCCTAACCCTAACCCTATACGCCAGCACTTACCCAAAAAAATAACTCACATAATTTTTAAATACTAATTCTCGTTATTTAATCAAACTACTTATTGGAAAATTTCTTTATATTAAAAAAAAGAACAATCGATTAGTATTATTGCTTTCACACTGTTTTCACTCAAAATGAAATTAAATTAACAATAAAATAATATCATGTGGTTCAAACAGACGATCGAATTGCTTCTAATCTCCTAACAGTTTAGCTGCTATCCCTTTATCATTTATAAAGAACAAGAACAATGTCATTTATCAATTTTATTACATAACAATGATAAAAAAAGGTTATTTTTATGAATAGATCTCAATCAGGATAGCGAAATTAGGGAATCACATGCGTTTTGATGTGTGGTTTCCCTGTGTGCGACGTATCTGCTTTCAGTTTCTTGTGCCATCACCTCTTTTCATCCTGCTTTATTTCTATAAATGACAAGGCACTCTATACTAGTCCTTCCAAAATTAATGCTTGTTGATTTCACTACAAATTCCCTTTTTAAAAGTTTTTTAACAACTTTATGAAGAAAGGGTCTATTCAAATCAACCTGGTAAAGAAATTAAACTAAACGCATTTAGGTGGCATTTGTTAAACAATTATAGCAAATTTTCTGATGTTTTCTTAAATATATAATCTGGAGCAACACCTACACGTTTTATTTCAGTTAAAAGTTTGTATCCTCGTTTTTCCATGAATTTAATAAGGTTCAATTTACCACCAGGCCACTTATTGTGTTCTATTGAAAATATATTGACTTTTATTCTTTCCCAAGGCAATAAACTTAGAACCCCATATTCGGCACCTTCTATGTCTAAGCTAAAATAATCTACTTCAAAGCGGTTTATTGCTTGCAATATTAAGATTAGGGGATGGCACTTTACTCGGATATGCTGGGGAAGAAGATTATGTGTTTCTTTTTGAACAACACTCCCCCCGAGATAGTCCTTATTTCCAACGTTGAATGTTTCCTGAATAAAATAATAAAATATAATCCAAGTAATCTAATCATTTAATTATTTTCTGTTGTAAAAAAACAATACATTTTAGTTGAAAAATAAAGTTTGTTTTTTGATAAAAAATTAACAAAATTAGGTTAGGGTTATTAAACCTTGTATATTTTTGGATTAATTCATATTGCAATGAATATCTTCATAAATGGTTCCATTTATCTTAAGCTCACTTCACCATATGGAAGAATATTAACTATGTGCCAATGTTACAATATAGTTGTAGAACTATTATGTTCATCAAAGGATATTTTTAAAAGGGATATATAGATAATATTTTTAAGCCCTTAATGTTTGAACACTTCCTAAGGTGAGTACATCTGGATTGAATGATGATCGTACCGGAATATAGCACTACATTTCCGTTCGCCAACTTGTACAGAAAAGGTCAAGGTAGATTTTTTTATAAAAATAATCATTTTAAGTTTTTATGTATCATGAAATTTTGGAAATGATGGATGAATTAAACATTTGTTGTTAAGCAGGAATGCATCTGATATCTTATTACATTGTTTGGTTCCAGATCGCTGTAGATTTATTTGTAATTTTTCTTTCCGTAAGCAAACGTTTTGAAAATGTCAATTATTCTGTAACATATAGATTTAAAATAACTTGACAGTTGCTGACGGATCAATTTTTACGTCACTTTTATATGTATTTACATATGTAGTACAATGCATGTGTTTTTTTAATCTCACATCGTATCTATTTTCATTTCACATTTATTTTGAGTATCCTTGAAAAACGTGCTATAATAATATCATTGGGAACCTTTACTTTAAGCAAACATCAAACCTATAGAGATGCTTAGAGTTAACAGGAGGGATGTGGCTTCAGCTGATGAAGCATTAGTCATTTTATTACAGTCTAATGCTACTTGTAATGCAAATCAATTACCTGACTAGAAGGGAGACCAAGTTGTAGAAAAGGTTGATCAAATTGAAGAAAATGTGTAAGGCGAGCCCTCTTTAGAAGACAATCTAGATGTTCATTTGAGTTACGGGACGAAAACAAAATTATAAATTGGGAGTTTGTCGAGTGACACACAATCTTGACCTCGACAAAGGACTCGTATGAAAAGCAAATTGTAGAAGTAAATGACAATATTCAAGTTAAAGAGAAAGCGACTAAATTATCATTTACTATTTATTCTTTGTGGGATGCTTTCTGTACTCATGCTTCTGTATACATTAATGAAAGTCAGGGTCTCTTAAATGCATGTACAATGTTCTTTTTGCAGATTCGCAAGTCTTAAGCAAAGGTTGGTTTCCTTATGATGAACAGATAAGGCACAAACACACTCATAACACATCATTATTATGGTAAAAGGTTGACCAACACTTTAATTTCAAAGAAGTTTGCATCAACGTGGCATGCTTTATTTGTGTTTGCACTGTAGCATGTTGTCTTAGCCAAGTAATGAAGATAAATAGACCAAACGTTTGTAATAGCAAGTCATGTCCCAATAAAGAAACTAGTGCAAATGGAAGCAACATAATTTATCCTTGGTATTGCAAAGTCGCTAGTTAATCACAACGTTCTACACAATTTTTAATACAATATCCAATAAAGGCAGATAATAAACTTTTAAGCATTGGTTTTATGTTTGGTTTTAAACTTAAATATGAGGGACACAGAGAGTCCTCTTGTCACAATTAAATGGGATTTTGAAAGAAGTTAGAACGGGGCGAATAGCTGGCCCTTTAAGAGAGGCATATAAAAACTTAAGGTTATCCCCTTGTTCGAAAAAAGAGCAGATCATGGGGTTAATTCAGAATTTGCCTTTTCCAAAGGGTTCAAGTTTAAATGGTTGCAAAAATGAGACATTGTGCTAAGTTAAGTACACATCGCTTGATAAAGTCATTGATTTCCTCAGTTTCTAGGTTGTCATAAATTACTTGGAAAGATTGACATAGAAAACACATTTAGGATGTTTCCATACAGATGATTTTACTTGCTAGTACTTTTTATTGATAAATGTCTATTATTAAGATGATTTTATTTTTATGGAAAAGCCTGAAACCAGTGATTGTATAAATCATATGAATGTATTTGTAAGTATCTGTAAGGCTTTGGGAGAACCTTTAGCTAGCCAGCTTAAGTTCTATTGTTTTTAGGATCTGAGCTGAATAAAATTATAATGCAGCTTCGAATAGCGGCAGAAAAACTAGTAAAGCTTTTATAGTTACTATACTTCTTATTAAACAGACAGAGGTTACAGGAATTTCAATCGCTTTGAGGTTTATTAGATTTTCATAATGCTACATGTGACATTTTAAAGCAAAACATTAGCATTATCTCAACTAATTTGTTCAATCAACGAGGATTTAAAATGTAGCTTTAATTCATAGATGCTTTCGATAAGTCTTGCATTTTCCAATAGTTAGTTTGGTCCTCTAATTCTGTAAAACATTATCAAACAGCTCGGCAACAATAACTTAAGGTTGTGCCGCAATATCTTACAGGCATTGGGTGTTCATGCAATGGCCTAATACAGGTCACAATAATGACACGTCGCCCATTTGACATAATTATCAACCCCTAGACACATTTACCACTAAGACTTCTCGACCCGTGATACTTAGATCCCTAAGACACTTAGACCCCTTAAAATTACTGGACATTTCGATCCCGTTTTCTATAGGTAGGTACATTAAGACGTTACTTCAGAAAAAAAGAATGATCATAAAGACATAAATTCATAAAAATTATGTTTATTTACAAGTTTGATTGATATATGTTTAATCTATTTTATTATTTGTTATTTTTAATCCTTCTTCAAGTCAAGTATTTTATGTAAGAACAGAAACAAAACAAAAATGTATTATGTATGTATATGTATATACATATTTCTATAAGTTACAGTAATAACAATTTATTTCTAATTTAAATGCATTTCTATAAGTCGTTTTGTAGTTCACATCTTGTAAGCAAATACTGTCGTCGTTGTCTATGTACACTTGTTAGTTTCTTTCTACCGAACTTATAAGACTTTTTAGTTCTTTGAATACATCATTTTCATTAAAATACATGTGTTTGTATTGTCATACATGGAATGAATACTATAGTTGATGATTTTGAAACCGACTTTCTTACATTATATCTGTGTGCACAACTTTAAATTAACACTGTCATGATGCAAGAAACACACAAAGCAATATTTACCGCGTCAAAGAGTGTCGAGAAGGGTTTTTGTTTGTTTCTTTGTTTTGGGTTTTACGTCACATCGACACAGTATAGGTCATATCGCGACGTTCCAGCTTTACTGGTGGAGAAAGACCTCAGGTGCCCTTCCTTGCATTATTTCAGGCACGAACGGGCACCTGAGTAGAGCCACAGCCAGTTGGATAGCTTCATCACATGAGTGTAGAGAAGGTCATGAACCATTCAAGTACAGGTTTCAAAAGCTTGTAGTAATAATTGATTGTTGTTAAAAATTAACTGACTCAAGTAAAGAAGTAATACTTAGTAAAACGAATATTCTTTAATGAGTTGGACATTTTTCTAAAATTAATGTAAATTTTAATATTAATATTTGGAAAACGTAATAAAATGACCAAACGAAATGTGCTATTAGTAATGTTACCATCCCCGATTATTTTGAAATGCAGCTACTGTTTATTTAGCACAACACCAATTCATAATTAACAGAGTGTTATCCACAGTTGTTAATTATCAATCATTTTATCATCATGGACACGCGACTAATGTTTTTGGCATGCGTATTCACAACAAAATTAAGATAAAGAGATTAAGAAAAACGCATATTGACCTTAAGATATTAAAGAAATTCAAGATCTATTTAAAATTACGTTTGTTGACAAAAATATTACTTTTGAAGCCTTTTGATGAAAAACTACATTCAAATTGTGATCAAAAGAATGCGTATATGAAATATGAGACGAAAACAATTTAAAACAAGGATTCTGAAAATTAACTCATTATGTTAAAATTACAATATAAAAAGTGAGACTTTATCATTTTTTTAGTCTATACAACTACAATACCACATATGGGTTACCACAATGTTGATGTTAAATATAATTCTCGAAATACGTTAAGTCGGAACATGTACAAATCTTAACCAATTAATTATTGATCGATCGGTATTTTGGTTTCTTTTTCCTAATGCACATGCCATGAAAATGAAATAGTCGCAACTTCGAACTACAGACAAGTTAATTCCATGTATATCATTAATTAAGTAGACACGTACCAAAATTCATCGCCAAAATAAAATACATGTGTTTCACACGTAAAATATAAACTAAACCTTTACAAATTATAGAAATTGTAGACATAAATAAACACTGCACAAATATCGCATAATTATTATAATTCCTTCACTTTTGTCTGGGACCTAATTTAATATAAATTATTTCGCAGCTTTGAAAAATATATACAATGTATATTATCACTGCTATGTAACAAAACATTAAACTGACTAAAATGTTATTTATTGCTTTTTCCTTTTTAAAGTTTTGTCGGAATGTGTAATGAAAATAATTAAAATCTGATATCTGCCTAAAATTATTACTCAAAATATCATATTGGCCTTCTAAATAGACATGCATGTAGGAGTCAAAATATCTTACCCACTAGGGATCGAAAGTCTAAGAGTCAAGGAGTCATCTTAACCCTTTATTTCATATAGACGTGTTTTGACGGCTTTTCGGCATCCTTTTTTTAGGCCTCAAACAGTAAAAAATTACCCTATTTAGGCCCCAAACACTGTTTTTCGTTTTTGAAATGTTGCTTAAAAGGTGATCACTTTTTCGGCGCCACCCCTATCAAAAAGTTGCATCAAGGAGTTGCAAGATAGGGGATGTGCCCCCTTCTGTTTGGAGGGGGGTGAAGGGGGCGGTAGCCCCCCCCCCTGATCGATAAGAAAATTTTGTGAGAGGCTAATAATGAACCCAGGTCGATTATAGGATAATGTGTAACTAACGCTGAAAAGCCTTTGTCTCTATCTCAATTCATTGAGAAGTTGCAGCACTTTGAAATTAATTTTGATGGAAAAAATCAACGCAAAATTTTTGGCAATTTTGAGATGTCCCCTCGTTGCTGTGGTAACAGTAAATTTAAGACTAAGCGTGTCGTTCAATGGTCCAGTCAACATTTGTTCCAAGTGTGCATAGTATTGAAGCATTTTTCATAGTTTCATAACAGTTTGAACTTGTATCAGGAGGCGTTTCAATGAAAACGGTAATTTTTCACAATATGCTCATGAGGGAAAGGGTTAATATCTATCCTTATGGATCGAGAAGTAAAGGGGTCTAAGTGTCTCACTTGAACCAATTATGACTGATCTGTCATTTTAGAATTTGTTTCTATAGCACTAGCTTTTCACATTTGGCTTCCCAATTTTCAGTGTAAGAAAAACATTATTGAAATAGATCATCAAGATCTTTTGTTATATACCCGCTTCGCCAATTGCTTAAAAGATGTAGAATTATGTTCATATTAAAGCTGAACATATGTCAGGATTTTGTAACTGACTCTATTTCAAAAGCAGTGGAACAGGTTACGCCGTCTGGCACAAGCCATTTTGGTTCTAGCCAGCTTTCGGATACTGCTATTTATGTTGAGGTAGACAAACTATTAGATTCCAATTTATCTAGCAATATTCACACAGCAAATCAAATGCCCTTAAGGTTTTTATTCATTTTAGTATGAGACATTAAATGTAACTAACTTGGTCAACCCATTGGAACAAATGATTAGTGTTATTGCTAACAACATTTGATTGGTAGTGCTTTAAGAACAGTTAGCGAAAATGTGTCTGGAATCGCATTTCATTGCAAGATAAAGTTGAAGATATAGCCGAAAAATATTTAAATGTAAACTTCTCAATGGCCTTGATCGAAGTTGGCTTAAGGTTGAAAATAAACTTCCGATAACTTTAGTTTAACTGGAGATGTTGGTTGGTGTCAATTTTACCAGCAATCTGTACTTCAAAGTATGAAGAAAATATTGTTCAAATCTATTTTTCTCATAGCTTGATAGTTGTATAGCCATTACGTTTATTGCGTTACTTAGTGGCTACATTTATCACCCCGAAATAACTGATTCCAATTCTGGACCATTTAGATAAGATTGGGTTCATTTATCCTAGATGGGAACTTAATTTGTGTACAGGTAACAACAGGCTATGTCATGGTAAATATAACATTGTGAGCAGAACAGATTTGGTGTTGTAAATGCCACTGATTTGTTAGTGTATTGCCAAATAGTGAAATAATTTTTTGTTGAAGTTAGAAAGTATATGAAAGATCATTTTAGTTGATTGCAGGATGTATTGGTTTAGGATATTTTTCTAATTAAATAAAATATTTTGCATGTTTTTTGAGTATTCGCTAAAACCCTTTTGTGTTGTTACTGTAATATAAAAGGAACAAAGTTAACATCTGTAACCAGAGCTGCTTTCTTTGCTCTCTTGTTATATAAGAAAACCATTTAGTATTCATTGAGCCGTGGCCGTTTCCCCATTCAAAAATAAACAAGTTTTAGTATATCTGTTTCCCCTTGTAATATATCACGATTATGAATTAAATATTCATATTATTGCATTCATAACATAATCATAAGTAACTGGGTAATTAAAGTGACATTATGCCTATTAAATGGAATACAGTGAATGATCAAGTGAGAATTAAATAAGTTAACATTTTGCCATAATTCCTTTTAGTTTCATGAAATACTTTGCATGAACGAAAATTAACTTTCATGGTCTTAGGAAATGTTTGTTAATATCCACCACAATATACCTGAAACGTTCATTTAGTGAGGGCCAGTCTTTTCACATTTTAGGCATATCTTTTATTTATCTAAAAGATTTTCCAGTATGAAATATTGCTTCATCATCATTATTACACTCAATCTTTTGAAATATATGGTCAATTCAACTCAACTTAGCATTGGAAAAATGAAGATAATGTTACTACAAACGAAGATTATACAAAATTATTTCAAATTACATAAATAACATCAATGTATTATACATTGTGATTATAACATAATAACATGGTAATAATATTATAAATTGTGATCTGTCACTATATGTCCCGAATTTTATTAATATACCTGGCAATGAGAAGTAAGCAACGGTTTGTTTTTATCATTTTTACTCTTGAGCAAAGAAAACAAAATAAAACGATTAAGATATTCAGTCAAAAATTTACACTTACAACAGAAGAGTAGTTTTTCTCTGAAAGGCATGCATTGATAGCGTATGCTTTCCTATTTTTATTCATCAACCTCTTGAATTGAAATGGATTAGGTTCAACAAGAAGTCCCGTCCAATTTCGAAAACGTTCGAAAAACAAACTGTTTGACAAGTATTCACCATCAAAGGCCCCAGATTCAATAAAAAACCCGTTTGTCTGAAAAGCAAAAAAAAAAAAGACAATTACATTTGATGCAAATGGAAAACTTTAAAACAAAGGTAATAATGAGTCTTTATCTTGTTTGATAAGTATTTTCTGTCCTAAGCTCGGTTAACTTTTGTTTTGAATGCTAACAATTGCGATCCAAATTAAAATATTTGATAACGAAATAAGTACACACATAAAATATTAATGCAATATAGACTAGTTTGATTTTGGGAAAATGTTCATCCTAACGGCATTTTTTAGTACAAGCAGGTAGTTGGGCTTACTAACCTATTTCGAGTACGCTGAATTCATTTTTTGCTCTACCACGGCTGAATGTTTAGTCCTCGACCTTTAAAAATCAATTTCAAAATGGCAGCCATTAAATTTTTTAATTTTACTTTAATTCTCTCATGGTCGAGATATATACACATGTTTTTTGGCATTCTAATTTAAGGATTTGTTAATTTTAGTCGGCTGAAGTGTGAATGAGAGGAATAGATGCAAAAACAATAAAATTTATTTTGGCAGCCATCTTGGATTTCAAAATGGCTGACAATTTCCTAAGTTTAATACACTGTATTATAATTAAAGTAAAAAAGCAGAAGAAGGCATTTTACTAGGCATGTTTTCTTTCATTAGAAGTGCAGTGATACTAATTAAGACTTCCAAGCGCAGACTTCAAAAAACATCCATTAAAACTACAAACTTTATGGTGCAAAAAGGTCACAATTTATACCCTAATACAACGTAAATGAGAGTCATATTTGCGTTCACTTTGTCATTTAGATGTTATTTTTATACTTCAAAGAATACAATGCATGTTCTTAAAAGTATTGCGATGTTTGTTTTTAATTGGATTTGTATCGCCCTGAGGAGGGACCTGCTCAAATGTCTGTCAGTCTGTCTATCTGTCCGAGCATCCTCTTGTGTCAGTTAGGGGTATTTGCGATCACAATTTGGCGTTTAGATTAATTCCGTATATCCCCGACCTATAGGATGAATCATTGGTTATGGGAGGCAAAAGGCTGCTTTTGGAGTAAGAAACAAACATGAAGATAACAGATATTTTTACAAATCTCTCAGTAATAGCTTGTCCCTGTCTGTTCGTTTTTAATCCCGTCCATATATGTCATTTTTGGATAGATTTTGAAATAAATTGCATTAATGTGTGGCACATTGATACAATGTCATAAGAAAGACCCAGGTTTGAAGCTCAACTCCTCAAGTTAGACTTGAAATTGCTTTAAAAAAGATGTGCATTTTAGTATTCTGTCATTAAGGGATGGATTTTGAGATAGTTAAGCATAAATATACGACCTATAACGGATTGGGAAATAATGTACTTTATATTATTACTTGATCTTCAAACAGGGATATCATGAAAATTGTTTGGTTATTTAGGGTTAGAATCCATCCACAGAAGAATCCATTTGTTTAAAATCACTTTACTCATAATTTTTAAAAAAAAAGTGTCCATTTTGAAATC
Organism: Ruditapes philippinarum; assembly: GCF_026571515.1. NCBI lineage: Eukaryota > Metazoa > Mollusca > Bivalvia > Venerida > Veneridae > Ruditapes > Ruditapes philippinarum. The sequence continues at coordinate 18,545 of NW_026857394.1, forward strand.
AAAGATGGCCGGCATAGCAGTCAATGTGTAAAGCATGTATAATTATCAGCTTATTATTCCTAAAAGTAATTGAAACTTTATTCCAGTAGATTAACGGACATACGATACGATATGTACCAGAAATAATCATTTTCTAAGTAGATGGTAAATGACAATGGCGGCCATTTTGATTTGACCTTTAGAAGGTCAATGACTTCAAGTACAGCAGCGGTAGGGCAAAAAATGAATTCAGCGTACCCGAATTATGTAAAAACGATTGACTACCTGTTTGTACTAAAAAATGCCGTTAGACCTTTAACGGAGGGTCTTTTCTGAAAATCAAACCCGTCTAATATAACAAGCTTTTTCTCTAAACACACGAGCATAACGGGAACAGATCATTCTTATATTAATATTGAAATTAACGCAAATCTTATAAATCTATAACACTAAGTTTTTTGTTTGTTTGATTGGATTTTACGTCACATCGACACAGTATATGTCATATCGCGACGTTTCAGCTTTACTGGTGGAGGAAGACCTCAGGTGTCCTTCCGTGCATTATTTCAGGCACAAACGGACACCTGAGTAGAACCACCGACGTTCCGTAAGCTAGCTGGATAGCTTCCTCACATGAAATAATCCAAAGTCCCTGTCGGGATTCGAACCCACAGCGGTGAGGGGCAGGTGGTTTGAAGTCAACGACCTTAACCACTCGGCCACGGACGCCCCACATAACACTAAGTAAATGCAACACTCTTATATAAATGTAAACTACAAGACTTTGTAAATTGATAAAAGTGCGTCGGTATAATTAACAGACTGACTTTACAGACAAGTTAAACATAGAGGAATTATACAGACAAGTTAATATCAATTCATTACATTAATTTACAGAGTTAAAGATAGTGTATATATCTAAAATTGTATAAAGATGATGCAGACATTCTTCGCAGGGAAGTAAAACGTAGAAGAATTTTTGGTTTAAACATATTTATTTAAGCTCGATTGCGAAACAAGTTCTTCCAACTTATATTAATCACTTTCGAGGAAGAATTTTTCAGACAATATACACAAAGAACCTACAGACAATAAACATAAAGAAGGCCTAACACTTTGTATACAATATAGATAATATAGAGATATAATGAAATATAAGCTCCGATTAAAAAATCTTAAATGTAATTTAGATTTAACTGATTTAATATCATGTTGCCTACAATTTTATAAATATGTACATTTAATTTTTACAAATTTTTTTCAATATTTCTTAAATTTAAGATATCAGCAATTGTTTTTTCAAAAAATAACATTTTAAAATCTACACATTAGAATATAACAAAAAAATGAGTCTGAGAACATAACAGTAATAAGTAATGAATAATATAGGATAATAAATGTATTATATAGTAATTGTCATTGTCTTTAAAGATATTAAAGATATTGCTACAGAAATATCACATAGATAATCAAATTAGATATACAACATGTATTGACACTTTCAAATAACAACAAACAAAATACTGATCATTTATTACTTATTGGTTCACACCATCTAACATTGAATTTCATTAATTATACACAAGATAAATGGTCATACAAAAATGTATAAGCTATAATTAATTTAAGTAAAATTTTCCATACTCTCACCTTATACGAGGGCTGTCCAAAAAATTCGTGCACTGCAGTAATTGTTGTGAGAGTTATTAATAAAAAGAAATGAATTATATATCACTTGAAGGGGAAATCTGTCTCAAATAAGAAAACAAAAGAAAAATACGGGTAACCGGCGTGTCGTGTAAAAGAATGGTCATTAAGTTACCTTAGTAACGTAATACCGGCGCACGGCAAAACATTGGCTTAGTTCATAACTGTAATTGCATTAATTGTTTGTTGCTTGTAAAGTGGCATTTGCTTTTTATGTTATAATTTGTTTTACTGTCAAAAGAGGAATGATTGATGTAAAGTATTTTGTAGTTTTTATTGTTCTTATGCAACGGACATGTAAAATATCCCACCAGTGAACGAATATATTGAACAACCCCCGTCACATAGTCCGGCATTACGGACGGACGTTTGCCTGACCGGTTGTCATCGTCTACCCACTCTCACCCTTCTACAGAGCGTTTGTGCCATTTGAAAACCAGCCTTCGTGACACTGAACTTGTCCCTGCTTGCCTTTTTAAGTACTGTGTAGGTATCTGTTGGTGTTTGACCAATATTTGCACAAAATATAATGATCTTCCGTATTTCCAGACGTTTAGCGACTGACATTTTCACTTAATTACAGTATTGACGACCTCACACAAATGTTTGTTTACGACCGTTACAATAGGGCAAATGACGTAATATTTTATAGTGACGTTAGGAATACGTACACATACTTTTCCCTGAATTTTAACTTTTATATGTAGTGTTTAAAGAATACCGTGATGCATCAAAGTAATGAACCAACCCAATTTTTTGTCGTGCGCCGGTATTACGTTACCAAGGTAACTGTATGACGATTCGTTTTCACGACATGCCGGTTACACGTATTTTTCTTTCGTTTTCTCATTGGAGACAGATCTCCCTTTCAAGTGATATATAATTAATGTTTTTTTATCAAGAACTCTCACGACAATAACTGCAGTGCACGAATTTTTTGGACAGCCCTCGTATATGATAATTTGATCTTTATCTTACTCGGTCAGCATTTTGTCAATTTAGACGAGGAGTTGTTCCGATTCGTATAGAGACTGGCCGTTATGAGGGTCTGAGCATAGAGCATAGAATTTGTCCTTTTTGTAACGATAATTCAGTTGAAAATGAATTACACGTTTTGTTCAATTGTAAGGTTAATGAAGATTTAAGAGTAGATTTGTACTCTAATGCAATAGAGCATGGTAGTTTGTTCTCTGAAATACGAGATTCTGATAAATATACTTACTTGTTTTCCAATAAAGGGCCAAAAATAATAAGATGTTGTGCCAAAACCTGTAAAAATATTTAAGATAGACGTCGTTTTAAATTTTGTAGATAAAGCATTACAATAGATGTGGAATGTTTTACACATTTTTTATTACCTTATATTTTTTTATTGTATGTCAAAAACCTCTTAAATGCATGTGTTTCGATGTTGATATTCGTGCTTTTTATTTTATGTTGATATATGTTTTATTAGAAATAATTGTTTTATGTCTTTCTTGTATAGTATGTTAACTCCATGCTTAGTTTAGATAAACTGTTCAATTTTAATGTGATTTCTCTATCTGCAGACAATATAGCAATGAACTAATTATTTAAGATATAAGAAATATTTGATTTTTTTCATACACTAAATTAAGATAAAAGATCAATAAATAAATAATTCCAAGTGATTTTGTTTGTAAACCAATCGAAATAGCTTTAAATTGACACTATGCCCGTCCAAGGGTATATATAAATGAGTGAACAAGTGAATGTCAAAATAAGTTTTCATTTTGCCATAATTCCTTTTGACATAAAAATTTATTCAACATAAACAATAAACAACGTATGGATTCAAATAAAACTTTTCGTAAATATCCATTAGAATTTACATCTAACGTTCATTTTATAAAAAGAGTGGGACAGTCTTATATTTTAGGCAGATTTGAATTTTATCTTAAACATTTTCCAATATGAACTGTTAGTCAATCACCATTTTAACAGTCAATCTTATGAAATATATAGTCAGTTCAGCTCAACTTGACTATGAAAATATGAGCATAATGTCACTTTATTTATCCATAATAACATATTTTCAACAGATGTAATTTTAATAAACCTAATAACTGAGTGTTCTTATTCAATAGTTTAGCAATTAAAAAACAAATACCTTAAATTATAAATCTTAAAATAATTGTTCTGTTATATTAAACAAAACATTTATTCATAGACATCAAACAGTTTGAATTATTTGTCACACAATCATATTACCCTTATTTATTATGTTTTGTTTATGTGATAATTATCAATATAATTGAATAACTTTGAATTATAAAGGTTTTAGTTTTTATTTGTATAAAATCAATGTGTTAAACATTTTATTATGTCTCTTGAACATTCTTACATAACTTATGAAAGCATAAACTATTTTTAAGAAATATAATTTAAATCATTTAAACAAATGATTAAAGTTTTGCAAACAATGATTCTTTCATGAAGACGTAAGATCAGTATAATTGCTCATTCACACCTTATGACAAGGGATTACACATATCCTATATAATCTTTCTCGTATGAAAAATCCTTCTATGCTTAACTTGTCTGCAAAGTATATCTGCAAGTATAACGATCCAATAAAAGTTTAGTTAAAAATAATAAAAAATGCCAAAATTATTGACATATTGATTTGGCAACTTTTAAAAGAGAATGTATTTACCATGTTCTTTAAAAACCTGTCTATAAACTGAGTTTGTCCATGTGACTGATTTTCTATTTCCGGATTTGTAAGATTATATGGTAACTTTGAAGGCAAGTGAATGTCAAGATGTTCATATCTTTCATCTGTCACCGTGTATCGTTCCTCAGTTCCGTGCTGCTTTGAATTACTTTGTAATAGTTCGTTACAAACAGGATAAAATCCTAAACGCATACCAATTAGGTTTAATATTAAAAAAAGTAAACTAGAAAATAGTAAAGACACACGAAGACTTTTTGACATAATTTTCATGATTAAAAGCGTCCTTCCTTGCTTGTGAATTCAAAACTGATAGTTTCCTCTATCGAAATAGCTTATATGATTATTAAACAAAGAGGAAAATCATTTGTTTATTTTAAATATGAACTACCAATAGAAAGGAACAGAAGGTTGAAAGTAGCATACATATGTAAAGCCTAAATCTAGCTATATATTGGGTTTTTTGAAATGCAGTATTTGAGAAACGTTTAAATATTATACGTTAATTTCGTTAATATTTGTAAGCGCTTTCAATGCTTGTTTATATCTTCAGATAGTAATGTATAATATAATCATAACAAATGTAACAATGACGTAACATTATAAAAGTGCGGGAAACGTAAAACAATTTCATGTTTTTTAAAAGTATATCTATACTTTTAAACCTCTACATAGGAAATGAAAACTAATTAGGGATTTAAAACTCTTACGTAGGGCTTAATGATTTTTATGTATTAGATTTTATAACTCTTACGTTTGATGTTTAAAAGCTTAATAAGGAATTAACAACTCGAACACAGAAACAATGATATCTATTATCATTTAATAATAAATTATAACGTTATGTCTTTTCATGAAATCGATTATCTGGAGTATTAAGAAGTATTCAGCCATCTTTACGAAAGTACACGATCTTTTCGGAAGCATCCTGGTGACACTTCATAATGTTAAATAAAAAATTAAATCCTTATTAGGAGTTTATAACCACTACGTAGGAGAATCAATAGATGAACATGTATATTTTTTTTCTCACTTTAAACTGGATGAAATTTCTTTTTTTTTATTAAACGAGCATATTCAACATTGAATCTGGACATAGGTACTTAACTTGCCATACAAATTTCGCTATTTTCAGGATTTTCTCTGTGGTTGGTATTATGAATCGGGTTTCATTTTTTCAGCAAATCGGAAAGTACTGACTTTTGGTCAATGTACATGTAAATGAAATTTATATGGGCAAACACAAAACAATAACTTCAAATATTCAAATATAACCATTTCTGAATTTTAAAGATTTTTCTAAAAAGCAGATATTTTTAAGAGGAATTTTATTTTTTGAGGAAAAATTTTTCCTTTTTAGCATGTTTTATGTTGAACATACAAAAGATGCAAATATATTGCCCAAAATGTTACTTGATTTATTAAACGCATTTCTTTTTTCAAAAATGCTATTACTACTCCCTTTTCTAAATGATACTGCTGTGTTTTCTGTACTGCTGTGCCCCTTTTGTCCCTGCTTCGAAAAATGCTTTTGGGTACTGCTCCTTTTCTGCTGCCCCTATTACTACTGCTGTACTGCTGTTATGCTACTGCTGCGCTATTGCAACTGCTAATGCTAAGCCAACACTACTCCTACTGCAGTGCTATTGCTACTGCTGTGCTACTGCTACTACTGCGCTACTGCTGTGATACTGCTACTGCTATTGCTGTGTTACTGCTACTGCTGTGCTACTGCTACTTTTGCGCTACTGCTGTGCTATTGCTACTGCTGCGCTACTGCTACTGCCAATAATTTATTATTTTTAATTAATAAGTTTGCTCTTGCTTCTGCTACTGCCAACTTCACGTTTTATAATTTTGCTATTGCTACTGCTTACTGCAACTGCTTATTTATGTATCATTTTTTGCAAGGCATCAAATTGAATTAATGTGTAAACATGTTTTAAATAAAAAATACTGCATTTTGCATTGTTTTGGAGAGGTAGGAAGGCTCTAGAGTGGAAAAATGGGGGTGGGGGTAGTGACCAATCAACGCACAGAACACCTGTGGATACCTCTAATCTATCGGTTCGCGCGATATATCTTAATAAGTTATGCATACGATTCATTTCCCAATCCCTGGATGCTGTTTTTAAGAAGGATTTACAGTCATTATTTATGATGCACGATTCAAAGACAAAATCTTTGAAATACTTTTTTGAAACCATACAGAAAATAAAATCTGATGGCCGCTTTGAAGAAAAGAAGATAACTAGCCATGTAAAAAAACTTCATACATACTTAACCACTTAAATCTAATAGAATCTAATGTAGCGGCTCAAAACAAAAATAAATATTCTCCTTACTTCACATTACCCAGCTTACTTTAAGCTTATTCAACATACTCTGAATAATTACTTCAGTAAGGAAGGTAATAATTAGCAGGTTACTTCTGCTCCAGTGTATGCTAGGTAAGCTAAAAATTAGCTGGATAATACATGTATACAGTAAGGGAAATATGGTTCAAATTGAGCACAATAATCATAGGAATAAGGTGGAAAATATAGAAATACCCTAGTATCATTCCCAGTAATCTGAGTAAGGGTTATAGAAAGGGTATATTATCATAAGTAAGCTTCATCTACTTCAGAGTAAGCTAGGTAAGCTTAAAGTTTACTTTGTGATTTAGAATAACACAAACATCCTTCAGAATCAGTTGAGTAAAGATTAATGCAATTAGGTAATAGGGAGTAATATTAATATCATTTAAAGTAATCTGTGAAATAGCTCAGTAACGTGCTTCAAAGAAGCTGGGCAAGCTGAAAACAAGGGTAATTTAAGGTAAGCTAAATCTAGTTTAGAATGAGTTCAGTAACGATAGGCTTAAGTTGGGTAATTATGAATAAGCTAATTATCATTCACAGTAATCTGAGTAATGGCTAGATTAAAGTGAGTATTCATGAATTAGCTTGATCTGCTTCAGAGAAAGCCTGGAAAGCTTAGGTTTAACTGGGTAATCCAGAGTAAGGTAAATATGAATTATAATGAGTTCAATAAAGAGAGGAGTAAGGTGGGTAAACAATATTAAGGTTCATATCCTTCAGATTAATCTGAGTAATGACAGTGCCACGCCTGATAATCATAAAAAAGCTTAATCAGCTTCAGAATAAGCTGTGTAATTTTGAGTTTACTGGGTAATCTAGAGTAAGGAATATATGGTTCATACTCAGTTGAATAAACATATATTAGTAAAGAGGGTAATCAAGAGTAACATTCATATAATTCAGAGTAATCTAAGTAATTATTATATTCTGAGGGGTAATCATAAGTAAGTTTCATCTGCTTAAGAATACTCTAATTCAATACAATTTTATTTTGTTCATCGAAAAGCATGGGCACCTGGTCCCCCGGACTTATAGCCGGTATTAGCTTTGCAAAGGATGGTGTTCTTTGGGGCCCCACCAACTCTTTGTCGCCGGGGTTTTGAAAAAATTCACTGCCCCTAAACCCCGCACGTGTCAAAAAAAAAACAATATGAACGCAGGTCAAGGGTTATATTTCATAACTAGCAAACATTTTTTTTCAATGATCAGTAAAACCCCCAATCAACTCATATCCATCGAGTCATCGAAACCCCCAAAGTGACTGCTAACACAAATCTAACACAAGCACAATGTCCTATTCATTAAAAAATTTTTTGGGAAAACCCCATATAAAAATTTTTGCCAAAATCCTTTTTATCATTTATAAATATCCAAATAAAATAAAAATTTCAATTTACATTCGGCACATGTAATAAATAATTTAATAAACCATTTAAATAACACACACACATTTTTTTAGCGTTCATCAAACAAATCAATTTTAAAGAAGACAATGTCTCATTCAATGTGTATTTAGAAGAGTGCGCATACATATTGAAAAAAACCCACCTGATTATTCCGACCAATCAGAAAAAAGTGTTGCATAAACCGTTGTTGCATTTCGTATTTATCTTTACACTAACCCTAACCCATGAGGTGCAAAAATCGACCGTGCCGACCTGGATTGGTCCGCACTTTCCTAAATCGTCTCAAAAGAAAGTTGCTCGAAAATCATAATATGTATGTTTTTATCTCATGTTCGAAACCCATCTCTTCTAATGTTTAAGCATTTTTAAATATCTTCAGGATAATTCCCAGCCTGGACCAACCGGGATGGGTCCGCACTTTCTGCACTGTTTCTACAATTTTTTACATATATTTTTAAACTATTTAAACATGTGTTTATTATTAGAAATATTTTCAACACAATGAATCCAATTGAAAGTTAAAACAACGTATAATTATATAAGAAATGGTGCACAAGGTGGAGGTCGCATCATAAAAACCCCCTACCCTAACCCTAACTCTAACCCTAACCCTAGGTAACCTTTAAGATGTTTGGGGTTTGTTGGGTTAGATTTAGTTTAAACTTCTACAACAGGGATCCTGTCTAACCCAAAATCCTAAGTTTAGTTTTG
>NW_026857395.1:0-15052 GCF_026571515.1 Ruditapes philippinarum
AAAATAAGTGTTAAATAAGGCATTTTTTCGCCATTTGAGACAACAAAAACGGGGAGGTGAAAAAAGGCGTAGAAGGCTTATATACTAAGTATTTGGTAATGGGTTAATAAAGGTCCATTCATCTGTAAAAGCACAAAATTCTGCTTTCGCTGTCGTGTACGGATCCATGCCGGACATGTCACCAGTCATGCTTTTAAAGAGTTCATTTTGAAGTGGTGATAATTTAACTCCGTGTAATTTCCTCAAAGTGTTATATATGAATTTTGAGCAGAAAGTCACTATATAGCGGTCAATGAGCACCAATAAATTATACAGTGTCCACAGTGACAATTTTAATGAACAAGGGTTGTTGCTGACAGCAAAGGGCGCCGCCGTTCAAGCCATCTCATCGTACTAGGGGCTCACGCACCCATGGCTCCCTTCATTGTCCCCACTACCTATTCTATAGGGTCATTCTCCTGGGCTTTAGTCAGAACATAGGCAGTCGAGTCGTAGAATGCGATAGAAGCTTAATCCCGCTATATTCAGGACCTGCCCTGTATGTACAGAAACAGCTCTCTGATCTTTACCAGTCAATGCGTCCTTGGTGAAAGATTAAGCCAAGCTCCAAATATTCTTCCGATGCGCTGTGCCTTCTCTGCGACGTGCACGTACAGGGAGAGAGGTTATTATCAAAGATATTTTTTCCTGTTTAAGCTGACAGCTAAACACTTTGCATGAGTAAAGCTATTCAGTTTTGCAAAGAAAAACAAATACGGATAAGATCTTGTACAACATCTTAAATGATTTCGTGATCTCAACACCAAGTGAGAGTCAATGTCGTGACTTATTTGAGATCAAATCCTTTATATCCATCTTTTTAAGAATGGTATGATAAATTAATTTATTTTATTTTATGCTTTTCAGTGGATTACTGATTTATCCGTGAAAATTATCAAAATATAATTTCACACTTTTCAATGACGAAACTACTATTTTAAGATTTTCCCCATGTGGTGCCTCAATTTTATTTTTGCTGACAATTCTGACAATGTCAGGCTGTTTAAAGAAAAGCAAAGCTGAAATTTATAAATAACTTAAATATCAAAAGTAATAAAAAATAAAAAAAAAATTCTATTCATTCAAATTCCAATCAACAAATTTCGTCTCTAAATTGTTTTTGTTTCATTTTCACAGTCTGAAAAATACATTCCTTCCATATGCAAAACTGCTCTTGGTAACATTTGGGCATATTAAAGTATCCTACGAGCAATAACTGCCGTATGCTTTATGATAACTTGAAAAGCAATGACAGCCATCAGCCCGAAGAATAAGTAAACAACCCAGCGTTCCTGGGCCAGCCTTTGAAGTTTTCAATTTTTCTTGCTGCTTTTTGAATATTTTCACATCTGTCAACACTTATTTTTTGTCTGTTTCAATTCTCAAATAATTTTCTTTCTTTTAAAAAGGTGTATGAGTAACAAATCCAAATGATATCCCTCTGAATCAAACACAATTATTTTCCTTCCGTGAAATACACAACTTTAAAAAATGGCTGCCGCTTACATTTAACAAAGCCAGGTCTAATATAAATTCGCAGTAAGTAACAGAAATATGGATGGATGGTTGGTCTTTTTCTGCTACAAGAATTGTTTGTTTTTATTATTAAAACAAGCGATCATTCATATTTTTTAATAAAATGAATAATATCGACGCCATTTAACGTTGATTGTCGAACTTATTTTTCGGCTCAAGACTTCTTGTATTTAATGAGAAATTCCGTCTAAATGGGGCTCTCAATGGGGAAAAAAGATTTTAATATTAACGTTCATATTATGGAAATTTCGTTTTAACTTTTTTTTAAGTATAAAATAAAAAGAAAATTTGTTTGTTTGCTGTGTAAGATGTAATTTTATTTCATCTCGTGAACTTTAAAAACAGTATTCTCACTCGTGGCTACGCCACTCGTGAGAATACTGTTTTTAAAGCCCACTCGTTGAAAAAAAATTTCATCTTACACACAAACAAACAAATATCCTCTATTTATTTTCACAAGTGATAGCTTTAAACAATAAACATGTATTTTAATTAGGTTTGTTTCGTTGACCTTAAAAGCGATGGAATGGGTATTTCATATACTTTAGGCTGTACATTGGAAAAGGTACACGTTCTTTTATTCATATTTCATTTCGTTAATATGTTATTAATTTTTTGGAGTAAAATGATTCTCATTTTTAAACTTTTACTTGCAAGTAACTAATGTTTAATCGATTTATATGTATTTAAAATTATTGTCATTTGCATTCTTCGCAGCTTTTTCAGAAAAAAATATTTCTACTCATCGTTTATTTAGATTTGTACATTAAAGTAGAATATCAAAATTTTCATAATGATATTAAAATGTTTAATTTCTTTTATCTATTTTAAGTACTGTAAGGAGGGTAACTTCACGCAAGTAACAGGATTAGGTAGATATCATAGATGGTCTTGCTGTTCTTCGTATGACGGATGCAATCATCATAACTTATACGAATGACTCACAACTGCAGTTCACATGTATATCAAAAATACATGTACCTATTAAAGTTAAATGCAAAGTTACTGTACTTGTTGTTGGTTTTTTTTTTTTGGTTTTTTTTTGGGGGGGGTTGGGGGGTTTTTGTTGTTGTTGTTGTTATTAATGTTATCATATGCACTTTTGAATGTTACCAACACAACACATACATAAAGTTCTCAAAAAGTCAACATTAATTAGTGAATTTGTCAACATTACGACCGTTCACAAACCTATAAAAATACGGCATATCGTGGAAATTGTGTTGCTTGGTCACGTGACTGATAAGTTGTCCCTTTTGTAATGTCTGTTCATATAAAACCGCATCTAACAGTCAATCACAAAATGATCTTCCAGTGTACTTCTTCAGTCGGTGCCTGAACAAAAGGACACACTTAGAAACAAATGCACGAATGTTGTTTTTTTTATTTCAATAGAATGATGTCAAAAAATGTTATAAGGATCAAATTTTCTTCAGTTGAGATTGAAAATATTCAAGTGAAGAAATGATCAAGCTAGCAATTTACTCTCTGTCAATTTTCTATCTTTGATCGTTTAAAATTGTTCAGTTGACAGTCATTATATCAGACACGCTTTTTAGGAAGTTGTGTCAGTTTGGAGCTTAGGAAGTTCATATTGCTGTTAGAATATTTGATCTTACATGAACTCAAAAAAATATATGACAATTAATATTATACACTAAGGAAAGTTTTTTTCGTCAGGAATCCATTTTCAAAAGTTATAAGCAATAAGATGTTGAAAAGTGAATTATGGATTTGGGATATACTGAATTATGATGTGTTTCATTTACATATTGCATTTGTTAACCCAGATAACTACAAATATTGAACAATGTTTTAATAATAGACAGATTAACAGATTTATAAAATCTGGATCATAGTTTATAAGTTTAGGAGTAGAAGTCATCATGTCATTCAGGAGTTTAAACGTCAAAAATGGGATCCACCGAACTGGATAGAAACTGGCAATGAAGGAATCTTCCGAATGCGATTCTGTTGAACGTTTATATAGATCTCTTTCGAAATTCATAGGGATTCTACTCCGCTTAAAAGTGTGGATAATTTCTACTCCCTGTGTGTTCTTTATGTTTATTATTCATGTTTTTTTTAAGTTTTGCATTATGTATCGCTAATAAACTGTTACATCTTGCATATATAGCTTTGTAAAATAATTATGAAACAACCCCGAGAACCTCGTGTAATTTTAGAAACATATCACGTGATTTCTCCCGTTCATCTTCAAATGAAGAGAAATCAAAATTTGCATTTACAAGAAAGGAGACATTTTAAAGAAAAATTTTGAAAAATTTCGAGGGGGACTTTTTTTTTTTTTTGCAAAAAAAAATGGTTTAACTTCTATTCAATCTCGTTTTGTTAATACATACCAGGTTAAAGTTCATTTCCAATTTGAATTACTTTCTATTAATATTGCTTACATCAAAATCATGACCGAAATGTGTGTATGATGAAGTTCTCACTTTATACCATAACATTTTTTAGACAAATTAAAGAATAGAAAATCTTCATTGCTGAAGGCACATCATGCCTCAGAAATCCATATACGTTATATTTTAATTCTTTAGAAATGTCAAACATGTGTTTAATATTGTTTCAACAATGGATATAGTGCATGTTTCATTTTGTTGTTAAAGATCTAAATATTTACGAGAGTAGCGCTGAACGTGTAGTTATGTGCCGTAAAGGTTAAAATGTAAACAAATAAGTAGTTTGACTTCCATACAAAATACTAATTCACTATAATTATACCATTTGCTGTCAGAGCTAAGCAACAAAGGATAGTTCATTTAATGCAAAGTTAATATATTTATAGAAACTGTTACAAGATTATAAAAATAAAAAGGTTTTGTACAAAAAATGATAGCATTTCTGAGGCATAATGGACCTTTAAGTCATGCCCATTTAATATATTTCAAAATATTATCCGAATGACAGAATAGAGTACCTGCTTTGATACTTATAAACAAATGTCACTTGACAAAAATAAGATTTTAAAGTTATGGGATTCACCTGGAAACAGAAGAATTACCTTGATCTTTTAATGAAATTCAGAGACATACATGTATATAATTTAATCGTCTCTGATACATTAAATAAAAATTATTTCAAATCTTGTAAAGAGTATAAAAAGCTTCTTGTTTTTTTTTTCTCAAAATATCAATGTAAAATTTACTGAAATGGTATTAAGATGATTAGATTCAAAATGACAAATACTTGTCCAAATGTGCTACAAAAACGCACCAGAAATATTCCACGTTATAATTAATTGCGGAGGAGCATGCCCCCGAACCCCCTAATTTGCCTCGGTTTAAAAAAAAACAGGTCTGGCTACGCCATTGCATGTCTTCTAATGAAAGTGATTGCCGTTGTTGTTTTTGTTGTTGTTGCTGCTGCTGCTGCTGCTGCTGCTGCTGTTGTTGTTGTTGTTGTTGTTGTTGTTGTTGTTGTTGTTGTTGTTGTTGTTGTTGTTGTTGTTGTTGATGATATTTTTAGGACATATTCTAAATCTCAGATCATAAAATTATCATACATAATATAACACTTCTAGATGGCTAAAATGAAAACAATTAAACAAATGCCTACAAATTCCTTGCAAATTTTTATTTTTAAGCAACTGTTGCCTAGTCAATCGTCCAATCGTCCAACACATTATACTGTTTCTTCAAACTCCCTTATAGATCTTTTTTTAGTCTCGATGAATTGCAGAGTTTCTGTATCTGGCGTCGCTGACCCCTTTCTTGATCAAGTCTGTAGATATCACTGCCCTATTTTCTGTATTCTTGACTCCTCCAAACCATCTTCGCAAAATTTCAAAAGAAAAGTATGGCTATATGATAAAGGTGATTATGTAGGTTTGAGAAGGGAGATTTCTTCTTTCCAATGGGATACAATTCATAATGATGACATAGACATCTATACACAGCAATTAACAGACACAATCAATCTCATTGCAGCTAAATATATACCTAACAAAATAGTCACAATACGCCAATCATCACCACCATGGATGCATAATGAATTAAGGAAACAAATCAGAAAACGTAAACGCGCATATGATAAAGCACAAAAAACACAAACTCCACATCACTGGCAACTTTACAGACAGATCAGAAATAAAACAACCACGTTACTCAGACAAGCAAAGCAGCAACAAACACAGAAACTTGCAGACAAACTTAAAAATGAAAATTTATCACCTTCAGATTTCTGGAAAATTCTTAAACAACATATATCAACTTCGACAAGAAATAAGGGTATACAAATATTAGAAGATAATGGAAACATTTTAACTTCCGAATATGATAAAGCCAACCTTCTCAATAAATTCTTTCATTCACAGACATTACTAAATGATTCCAATAAAATAATTCCCAACATGCATTTACATTCAAATAAACCACAGTTAGAAAAAATAGTTATCACACAGCAGGAAGTAATAGATACATTAAAGTCATTAACATAAGGAAAGGCAGCAGGTCCCGAACATGATCAACAACAGAAATACTTAAAGAACTATCTCAAGAAATGGCACATCCACTTTCTCATCTTTTTAATAAATCAATAGAAACTGGTAAGGTCCATCACAATGGAAACTGGCAAATGTCTGTGCTATTTTTAAGAAGAACGATCCCACTATTGCCTCTAATTATAGGCCGATCTCTTTACTAAGTACAATCAGCAAAAGTGCTAGAACGTATTATTCACAAACACGTCTTTAATTTCTTCATATCTAATAAGCTGCATAACACCTTTGCAATCTGGATTTATAAAGAACGATTCAACAACCAATCAACTAGTTTCTATCTATCACACTTTTTGTCAAGCTCTAGACGAAGGAAAAGAAGTCCGTGCTAATCTTTTGCGATATTTCCAAAGCATTTGACCGCGTCTGGCACCGTGGTCTCAATTCATAAACTTAAAGTAAATGGCTTAATCTGGTGTTCTTCTTAACTGGTTTCAGGATTATCCTTCTGGACGCTCTCAGCGTGTTGTACTTTCCGGTACGTATTCCGAAGTCCTACCAATATGTTCCGGTGTTCCACAGGGTTCTATTCTTGGTCCTCTGCTGTTTCTTGTATATATTAATGACATTGTTGAGGATATAAATTCAACCATTCGACTCTTTGCTGATGATACTAGTCTCTACGTTATTGTCGATGAGCCACACGCATCTGCTAATATCTTAAATTCTGACCTCTGTAAAGTTTTTCGAAATGGGCTAATGACTGGCTTGTCGATTTCAACCCAGCAAAAAACTGAGTCTCTTCTTTATTTCTCGTAAGGTAAACAACCGTTTCATCCACCACTATATATGAACAATGTCCAATCCAAGAAGTAAAATGTCATAAGCATTTGGGTGTAACCTTTTCAAGTGACGGATCTTGGGCATGAGCATGTGGAAAATATAAAAAACTAAATCTTGGCAAGAGGAATAAGTATCCATGAGAGGTCCTCAAATTGTGTCTTGATCGAAATCCTTGGAGATCATTTACACTGCCTTTATAAGACCCTTACTTGAATATTCGGATGTTGTCCTGGGACAATTTGTCTTATCAACGATGAACAAAGGAACTCGAAAAAAATCCAACTTGAAGCTCTTTCGTATTATCTCTGGTTGTACCTAAACTTGTGTTCTATCCAAAATCTGTATGAAGAAACCTGCTTCCAACCTCTTAAGGAACGACGAAAGAAGCACAGATTAACTCCTTTCTATAAAATGTCAAAAACCTATCACCCTCTTTTCTTACACCATTAGGTTTCCAAACCATGTCGGAAAGTACCACAGCCTACAACCTAAGAAATGCAGACAACTAAGAAACTTTCAAATGTTAATAACTCGCCTATTTTCTTCTTCATTTGTTTCCTCAAACAGTTACTGATTGGAACCTTTTTATCTCTTGAAGAGCGAAATGCACCGACTGCTTAACAATTTTAAATCCAAACTTCACAAGGATATATAAGGAAGGTCCAGTTCATTTTTACTATGGAGAAAGAAAATTACAAATCCACCACACACGCCTTAGAAATCACTGCAGTTCATTAAACGAGCACCTATTCTCAAAAAACATCATAAATAGTCCCTTTGCCACATGTGGTGAAATCGAAACTACATATCACTACTTTTTTAAATGTTTTACTATTTTGAAACTCAAAGAACACAGCTTAATGACAATATCATGCACTTGAAAATGCAACCCCTACATCTTTCTCTTGTCTTAAAATATGGTGATAGTGACAACCCACAATTAACAAATTTGTCTTTGAATATGTTCACTATTTATATTCAATCCAGACAAAGAGATTCTATAAAGGGCCACACAATCCAATACCGTAAGCAACCTTAAACTCTCTCTCTCTCTCCTCTCTCTCTCTCTCTCTCTCTCTAACTTATTCTATACCGATTTTATTATCCCCTTTTTTTTTTTTTTTTCATAAAATAAAAAAACTATTTGCTAAATTTTCTTTTAATGTATATCAATGTCTTAATGTTTATCTTAAATTTATTTAGTTTCATTTTCATAATTTTTGTACTTGGATTATTAAATTGAAACTCTTAGAATTACAAGCATAACAATATTTGTTTATATATGAATGTTATCATTAATAACTACTGTTTCATTTCAAGGAGAGAGTTTCTAAAAAAGCTTCTAGCTTTCTACTCAATCCTTTTTGCATTTTGTTGTAATATATTGTGTGTAATATATATATATATATATTTGCTGAAATAAAATATTGTTTAAATCAATCGTCCAATTTTAAATGCTCAATATTACGATTTACTTCAGCACGAAAACTTCTTATCGGGTTCTTTATTCATTCAACTGAAGAAAATTATTTTTCCTTCAAATTCATATTTTATCTTAACAGAAACTATGATACTATTTCATATTGTATTACATGTATATGTAAAGAGCACTTGGAAATTAATGTGACTTTAAAAACTAAATTTAAAAATGGCAACATATCCTGGAATCAATACTATACAAAATGTTACCACTGAAAGATATTTTCATAAAAAGTAAAATAAATAAGGCAAAGCCTTAAAGCGAGCTCTTTAACAAAATGTGTATCATTTCCTTATTATGAACCAACCGGCGGACATGTTACTAAATTCTCTATACACTTAGAACTGCGCACTTTCAGCCTCACAATTTGCTCAAAACTACTACATACATTTTTAAACGGCCATTTTATGATTTATATGATATCTAAAATGAAATAAACTGTCTAAGAACAAAAATTCACTTAAAATTAAATTTCGTGATTAATATTTCCTTTTTTGGAAAAGGATATCGCGAAACGAGAACCTAACAGAAGTTAATATTGGCTCGTCGTCTATTTCTATTTATTTAATTCTTTTTATAATAGTAATCATTTTGACTGTAATTTATCAAAAAAAAAGAACAGTACATGTGAATCGGACAAAATGTTATGTTCAGTCACATTCAACAAATAAAAACACAACTCAGTTTTACTTTCAATTTCAAATTGTACTTTGTAACCGAAGCACTTATGTAACCGATTGTACAACATTTCATACAATATTTCATATTTTCTTTCACACAATAATGTTTATATACTACTTTAAGAAACACTTTGACGCCATTTTACAAATTTACAAATGTATATCTGTTCACACTCTACCTATGAATGAAACATATTTTATTCATTATTGTCTTCTTTCTATTTTTGAAAAAGAAATTAACAATTAAACGATGAAAACCGATCGGTTACCCAAAGCTTAATGAACTTACACAGACTGAAATACTGCACGAAAATATCGTGCACTCATGTCACGCTTTACTTATTGACATCAATTTCATCTTTATGCGTCTGTGAAAATAAACATATAATAAAAGAAAACAATTATTAAGTATGCTTGAAATGTAAATTTACAAATAATCACAATGAAAACTATTTGACGGTACATTTTATCAATCAATTAAGTTTTGTAACTGATAAATTCATTTTATCATATCTGACAAATTTGTCTATCCCAGGCAATACTGCCTTTCCACTGACAACTTTGTCTGTTCCTGGCAATACTGCCTTTTCACTGACAACTCTGTCTGTTCCTGGCAATACTGCCTTTCCACTGACAACTCTGTCTGTTCCTGGCAATACTGCTTTTTCACTGACAATTCTGTCTATTGCTGGCAATGCTGCCTTTTCACTGACAATAATTATGTCTTTTGCTTATTATAAGGGGGACAACTTTAAAGTAAAATACTGATATAAGTAATACGATTAATCTCCATATGAAAAATCAATAAATAAAAATATCACAATCTGTATTGCCGAAAATATTTCCCGGACTTACATCGAGTATAAAAATCGCTATTTACAGGCAAATCTATCCAATCCTTAACGCTAGACTTTTGACAGAGTTTAGGCAAAAAGTACTGCTGATTTCCAGCAAGGCACGACAATAACACCTTTTGCTTTATCAAATTTCATCTTTGACAATACTCTATGAATTATTGATATGGGTGGGACAAAATATCCGAAATCATGTGAATGCGTCTACCTCTCCAGAAGACGAATTCCAATATCTGGAATAAAAACGATCTACATTATTTTCGGAAGCAAACTAGTCTATCTCGAATTGACCAAAACGTTTTTGCAATAAATCGAAAGATTAAGAAGCAAGTCCCCAATCGTCAAAATCAACAATTTTTTATAAATAATCAGCTTTATCATTTTTCGAACTAGGAATCCATTCTAACTCAAGAAAAGTTGAATTTGACAAACAAAAATTAAAAAATCTTATAAGATATATCATGTAAGTCTTTTTTCATAGAACCTTTTTTCACTATTGTAGCAACCGCTTGATTATTCGAAAACCATTTAACTTTTTCATGAGCTAAAATATTAGCCAAGGACTGTAAAACCCTATACACAGCTTCAAGCTCTCTCGAAGTGGAAGTATAACTTGATTCTTTACAAGTCCAATTACCATGGGAAAATCCATTTATAGTTGACACATCATAACTGCATAACCCGTGCAGCTGGCATCAGTATATACTATTTTAAACTTTTTGATTCTGAAATATATCTCTGCTATTTATCAAACTAAAATTGGACTTCCAAAATAATAATTGTTCGACAGACTCTGGAGAAAGAGAAATATATGAATTCTAGTGCTTCGCGGTAAGTGCATCCGCACTTAAATATCTTGTCATGATCTGTGTCACGTGACCTAACACTACTGACATCGAAATAAGTTGAACAACAATACTGGCAACTTTTCGTACAGGAACCCGACTATGAACTATATGCATATTTAAAGTTCAATAATAGTGTCATTTGCTTTAATCAATCTACGATCCGGAATATAAATGATACCCGAAATGGAATTTAATACAATTCCTAAATATTCCATAATCTGAACAATCACGTGTACGTCAAATACTAAGCAGCTACAGGGTGAGAAAGAAAGACAAGTACTGGTTTCCGCCATTTGTTGCAACGCTTTTTAATTCGAGTTTCACCCCTTTCGTTAGTGAATTAATAATAATTAAACAAGGTTAGCTTTTAAAAAAGCTAGTAGCGACTCGCTTCGTAATTTTTTTCCAGGGGTGCGTTTAAATGTAAAAATGACAGTTCTGTTAGCTGAAGAGGCTTCAGCGAACATCAAAAAAAAAGTGACATAAAGTTATGGAAGCCATTTTAACTCAGTTTAACAAAGAGGAATATGAGTATATATGAAGATGCATGTAAACAGATAGAATGAGGTCCCTATGTCTATGAACATTTACTATATGGCCTTTTGACCTTGACCAAATAAATGTTAGATAGGTAGAATTCATAAAGATGTCTCTTTATACGAAGTTAAGCTGTAATATGATATTTAGTATTGGGAATGAGTGACAGGAAGTCCTAAAGTAAACACGAGTTGTCAATTAATTCAGCCAAAAGCCGGGATGCCTATTAAAAATATAGGGATCCCGGGAATTAACCAGTCTTAGATGCTTTTCAGATAAGCCGGGATCCTATTAAAACATATAGGGATCCGGGAATTGACCAGTTCAAGAAAAGCCGGGATCGTATTAAAGTATAAAGAGATCCAAAGGAATTGGCCAGTTTCAAAAAAATATAGTTTTCAGAAAAGCTGGGATCGCATTAAAACATAAAGGGATCCCGGGAATTTGACCCAATTCAAGAATATGTCTTTGATTTTTCCAATTAATTTAGGCATATGATTATAAGTTATTGTGATTTTTAATTTGTTGATAATAGCTCTAAATATATTTATATCCAAAGTTTAATTAATTTAACGTTCATTACATACAATAAAAAAACTTAACTTTAATGGCCTTTCAAATATAGTTTATGAAAGTTTTTCCTCTATATCTTATACGCTCCCGGATCCCGGCCAGTCCGGGCGTCCCGGATCCGGCCAGTAAATATATACACTAAATACCGGAAAGGATAAAATGACCGGAAAAAAGGAAAAAGAAAAAATGCACAGAACCAGGTGTACACTTATGTTAATTAACCAAACTAAAACTTACTACAGAGGAACAGGTGAAATCGCTAAATCAAAAGTCAGTGTTAATATGATTTATTGAAAAGAATTCAATGAAAAAAATATTTTAATCATCATGATATCTTTGCGCTCAAAAAAAACTTGCTGCTTTTTAAATATGGCGTGAAAATTGAAGGTTTTTTGACGCTATGTAAGATTAAATTTGATTGGCTAAATAATTGTGGATCCTAGCCCTGATAGATAAATTTTTATAGAAAGCTGGAAGCCAAGCTTCGATTAAATTTTTGGATGGATTCGGAGTTTTAGGTTGTTTCTCAGTAAAATCCTAACGTAATACCGGCTCGCCGTGTCGAGCCGGCATAATTATCTGATGTAAGAGGATCAATACATGGTCATTGTCCAGATGAAAGACTTTAGGCTCATTAATAATTCTTTAATTCATTTAAATAGACAATCATGTTTCCTTTACATTATTTGATCTATTTATAAACTTTCCCTTATTGTTTAGCGTGTACGTCGCCACATTACCTTAGTGTCCTTGTGGATGTTCATGTGACATGTGTTTTCAGTAACATTGGTACAACTAATGGCCGCGACCATGACTTCAAAAGTATTTGCTGTCTTTCGTAATATATTTCAGTATTTGAATGATAATAATCGCGTTATAATCAAGTGTGATTGCGCCGACGTACGATGTAGATGAAGATGAAATCTCTATCATGTTCTAGGTAAAAGTCTTTTGTTTTTCTATTCCAATGGAATAAAACCAAACCTCAATTTTTCTCTTGTACTTTTCCCGATATGCTTGCAGAAATGTGACTCAATGTTACCACATCTTTTGATCAAAATATTGCCGCAAGGAAATATGTCTGCACCCATATTTGCCTGGAACATAGGTACTGGTTAATATTCAAATATTTTAGGATGTAACAATAAATAAGCAAATAAATAAGTCAAAGGCGCGGCCAGAGCGGAGGCAATTGTTACCGTCATTAAATGTCACGTGATTAACCTACTGAGCGTCAATGTCCATAAACGGTACGTACTATACAGACGTTTTGAGACGTCTGCGTCAAGAAATCGCGCGTTAAAGGAGGGGCGAACTGACTTTCACTTACGAGCTAGTATGTGTCGTTACATATAGTATCAATGAAGGTAAAGAGTTGTTATTGCCGAGAATCTTAGAATACATGACGATAAAGATTTGATTAAAGTTTCAAGGCAACGTAAGGTTTATGAATTTATGTTTAAACTTTAATTGTGGTGGAGTTCCAAGTTAGCGAATTTTTCATTGCAATGCTATGTTTAATCATGACATAAAGCTTATTGCCGCATATTTTATTTTTAAACAGCTATCCAGTTAAAAACAATAACGCACGTCTAAAATGCATCAAAGATATTTTTCTTCGAGACAGTTATGCCGCATAGGAGTAAGTCCTAAGTTGTTCAGACTATGTTTACTTTGTAAATCAATAAGGAGGGGATGGCGGTAAATCTAGCCTAAATTTGTATTATAATTATTCATTTAGTTGTTCCCGTTGCAATGTGCAAAGCTCCGGACCCTGCAGCATCCATAAGGCTACCGTATCTTAAACTGTATAACGAAGCAATGTGTAAAGTAAATACATGTTAACAGAAATAGTACTACTCAAAACATTCTTTTACAAAACTAAACATATACATTGAGTTTGTAGAGTTATAATGTTTTCAAAATTCTCTGTTTACAGTAACATTGTTTTACAATACAAATCAATATAATATTATATAATATAATACATTTTTTTTAATATTTGCAATGAATTTCGGGCATATTATGTTATACCCCCTGGCGTCCGTCCGTCTGTCTTTCCGTCCGTCCGTCCGTTAGCAATTTGGTTTCCGGAGCATAACTTAAGTTCCATTTGGCCCACAGTATTCAAACTTCATAGGATGATTGTCCATATTAGGTAAAAGATCCCTATTGATTTTGGGGTCACAAGGTCAAAGGTCCTATTACCTTAAAACTGAAAACAGCTTCGGCTCAATAACTTGAGTATTAATAAACCTACAGCTGTAAAATTGTATAGGATGAACAGCCATGTCCAATACGTGACCCCTATTGATTTAAGGGTCAAAAGGGTAAAGGTCAGGGTCACAATGATCTTTTCACTGAAAGTTGTGGTTTCTGGAGCATAACTACAACTTGATGCTGGTGCTTTGAAAACAGCAACTGTATATATTTATGAAGGTTCTTCAGCTATAAAGGAGGATTGCTTTTTGAAGGAGGTAATACTGTATTTAATTTCCATGTCTTACAAATGTTTCATCTTTACTAACAAAATAAAAACACTTTCGGGCATATAATGCTCCGCCTAGCAGTTCTCTTGCTGTCTATGTGTTACTGAAGCATAAAAGATACTTCAGTTTGTGGGATACAATACTGCTACATCCCGGAAATATACCCTTATTAACCCTTTAAATATTTTCTTTATTATTATCTTTTTGATACAAAATGTTACTTTTTATTAATTTATTTTTTTCATTTAGATGTTTTATTACACAAAATAGAGAAAGACATAAAAAAGAGAAAGAAATATATTGACAAAAGTAAAAATTATTTTCCCATATTCTATCAAATAAAACACTATATAATCCAAAATGCGACAATGCGTTAGTGCGATGACGACAATACGACAGTGCGATGACGACAATGCAATAGTGCAATGATGACAGTGCGATAACGCGATGGCGACAACGCGATAGTACTATCGCACTATCGTATTGTCGCCATCGCATTATCGCACTGTCGCCATCGCGTTATTGCACTGTCGTCATTGCACCATCGCACTGTCGCATTAATTAACGTACTGTCTTCATCGCGTTATTGCTCTGTCGCCATCGTACTGTCGCATTATCGTCCTCTGGATTATAAAGTATAACAACGATGGCCCTTACGACAATCGGTAGTTTTAAACTGTGTTGTGAAGTAATATTTATCTTAAATACATGTAA
>NW_026857396.1:0-110000 GCF_026571515.1 Ruditapes philippinarum
TTTTAAAATTCAAGGCAAATAAGAACAAGTAAAATAACCATATTTTTCTGTCAGAAACGGCCTTTTAAACATCAAAAACCCAATTAAAAGACAGAGTTTAAAATAATTTTGGGGTCGACTTTTCACAGCAATATTAAATCCAGGGGATATGATATAAGGTAAGATTTAGCAATGCTAGAGAAATAAAACAGTAGCGATCTAAGCAAGAAAATTTTCTGTAATTAGACAACAATAAAATTTTCAAAATAAGGATTTACTTATAACAGTATTTTAAAAATGGAATGGGGTTACAAATTTTATTTATATAAGGGGGTCGTGAAAAAGTTTAATAAAATTTACTTTTTTTTCAAGAAAACATAATTGAAAAAAATTGTAAAACCAAAATTATTGCTGTTGATGATAGACACTATTTTTGTTATAGTGTAAATTTTTTTATTAAATTTTAAAATGTATTTATTAAAAAATAAGTTGTACAAAAAGTGACATCTCTTTAAAAGATCCCCCAGGGATACAAACTGATTAATTTTCTTATTCTCAATTAGGACACATGTGCAACGTATACGGGTTTTTTAGAGCGGATTTGTTCCCCCCCAAGCGAAGAAAACACGGGCAACAAGCGATTTCAAGGAGCCCACTTAAACAATCAGTGAGTTCCGACACCACGATAAATTTGGGAGGAGGGATAAGAGCTCCCAGCCCAGGCGGTCAACACAGCAAACTTGCAGTTGACAAAACGAGGAGAGGGAGGCCCAAGAAGTTAAATCCCGAGCCGTTTTTTAAACGTTGCACCCGGTCAACTTTCTACCGCACATCGCAGGGGAATAGGGGCTCCCTTTCCGATCAAATTAAAAAAACCCAGGCTTCTACAGGAGTTTCCTGACAAAAAGATTCCAAAAATACCCCGTGAACTTGCGAAAGCATATACATGATGACAATTACTTTAGTCCTTTTTTTAAAACCACAACTCACACAAAACATAAAAATGGCTTGAGTTATCCTTGTTGAAAAAATTAAATGAAAATAAAGTATATAAATTTAAAAACTTGTTTGTTTTTTTTCTATATAAACACTTTGGGTTTATATTTATCTATTTTGTTTTGGTGGTTTAAGAAATAATATAGAAAACATATTCATTACAAAACGCTACTTATACAGTTAAGCTACTGTTTTTTTACATCATTTTTTTCCCAACATTTTTTAAAAAACCCCCTTTTTATTCAGTATTAGGATCCGTTTACGACGTCCGTTTAAGATTTAAAAAGGGTCTAAAAGAAATTATATCCCATATTAAAATTCCCCAAGTAGAGTACGTATCCTTTTTTTTGTATCATACCCTTGCCCGAAGATTAGGAAAAAAGCCGTAAAACGCGACTGATGTTAAATTTAAAAGATGGATGAGCTTTTAAAAAAGATAGATAGGGGGGTTTAAAAAACTTAAAAGCGGCCAAACGTTTGCTTTTAAAATTATTTTTTTACATTATATTCATCCTAAAAAAATGTGATGTCTCACTTATGGCTCATTTTGTTTATCCCTAAATTATAATTGAAAGTTCCACAGGTCTTTTTGATTTTGTTATTTATACAATAAAATATCAATATATTTAAAAAAAAAATTAAAATTTTTTTTTTCACTGTTATTTATTATGGAAAGGTATGCAACTTCAGGTAGGGGAAAATTTTTGGGTACGCCGGTTCTGTGTTAAAAATTTTTATCGGCGGTAATATCGTCCGATTTTTGCAAAATCAAGCAAATATTTTCTATTACATTTTACTATTTAAGATCCCCAAAACCGCTATTTAAATGTTAAAAAGCCGAAAGTAAAAATCACCCGGGCCCGAAAGATAAACCCCCAACATGTGCGTTGAAACTTGCATTTTCCTTAAAATGATAAAAAAAGAGACCAACGGGGTCTAAAACACAATGCAAAAAACTGGTGCTATTTTACTTTTTAATGTTCTTATGCCGAAAATGAAACTGGGTCTAATGAGCCTGTATTTCAAAAAATTTTCGCTACTAGGCGTGTTTTCTTAAAAATTATTTGCCCCGGAAGTGTGCCCGACAAAGGTCGGGGTTCCCCGTTTCGCTTGATCTATAGCTGGTTAAGGGAAAGCCATAAATTTTTTTTTCATTTTTTTTGCATTCTCACATAATCAATGACCGTATATAAAACTTTTTTTTTTTCGCGGAATACGTCAAATTTAACTAAACTAGGGCAAATCTCAAAAAAATCAGTCGTCTGCATTGATGCTGTTCTCTAGGCCACAATTTTTTAATCACGGGCCCACGGGAAAAGGGAAAAGCCCTTCCTTATAAGCGAAATATTTAAAACATGTGAAAATCGGGGTAAAATTTTAAGCGTTGACTCACAACTGGCATTGCCTGCTCTGATTACGGATAAACTAAAGCAACACATGCATCGCTGGTCGGATAGAAAATGGTCGGAAATCCTCCGTCTGAAAAAAAACATTTATTCTAACAAGTTAAAATATCAAAGGTAATAACATTAGAAATACAGACACTATCATTGAGTAAGAAGGTTTTTGACAGCCTCAGGAAGTTGTTCTTAAAAAAGAAAAAAAATTTGGAGGTTCAGCTGGTTCTTAGTGGTGATTTTACAGCTTCCACCCCCCCAATTCCCATGATAATGATGAAGGGAAGACTCTTTGAAAGTGATTTATTCTCAAATGTGTTTTCCCAAAAAAAAAATTTTATGTGAAGGGGTTGTGAGACAGAAAAATGAAACATTTAAAAAAGTTCTAAAAAAGTTTCTGCAGGTGATTTTCCCCCATGACTGGGCCCAATTCTTTAAAAATCCCTAAAAGGGCCCCCTTTAAACAGTAACGGAAAACCCTTAAATTGTTGCAAAAAATGATTTTTTGATGACTTAAAACCGAGAAAGTTATTGAAAATGGAGGCCCGATAGAGTACATACAAGGAAAAAGGTAAAAAATAACGTGTTTAAATCATGTTCTAAAAACCAAAAATTTTTGGGGCTAAAAGTGGGTGCTGAAATATTACAAAGAAATCTATCAAAAAAGCTTGAAAATGGCATTAGAGGGTTTACAGCTTTTTCAAAAAAGGGACCAGTGGTGGTTTTCATTCAGTTGGAATAAAAAGCTCCAATGAAAAAAATTAAATTCACAGGAATTGAAGATGTATAAATTTTTTGACATGTAGTATACTAGCACACATTTAAGTCACACTTTTTTTCTGAAAAAAACCCAAAACAAAACAAAAAAAAAATAAGTATAAAAACATTTTATGATGTATGTTTAAAAATTTGTGAAAAAATTTTTGGGTAAATTTGATATAAAATACGAGTTTCATTAAATAACATTGAAATTGAGATTAACATTTATGGGTAAGAATATTTTTTCCTGATTTTTTTTCAGGTTCAGCCTTAGAATAAAAAAGACATTGCTGTGGGGGAACAAGCCATTAAAGGTTGGCTTTTCATAACAATTCACAAAGCACAGGGAATTACCTTGAATGTAATAAATGTTATAATTTTAAAGTAAAATTTTAGATTGATATTTTTATTTATGCTTTTTTAAATAACCCCTTTGTATATATTGTAAGTGTAGCACAAAGATATGGTTAAAAGTTTAAACATTTTTAAATTTTATTTTCATACAAAGTATTGCAAAAAAAGTGTTTTATGTGTCTTCTAAAAAAGAAATAAAGATTTGGGTTATTTGTTTCAAAAACTAACCAAAAAGTTCACTTTTATCTTTGGGGTTGATGGTTCAGGGGTATATTTCAAGCCTGGTCACTTGGAGGGTATGAGCGGCTGAGTTTTCTTGGACTAAGATTTTAAAAATTTCCCAACGGATGCA
This sequence comes from Ruditapes philippinarum, assembly GCF_026571515.1. Classification (NCBI taxonomy): domain Eukaryota; kingdom Metazoa; phylum Mollusca; class Bivalvia; order Venerida; family Veneridae; genus Ruditapes; species Ruditapes philippinarum. The sequence continues at coordinate 3,838 of NW_026857396.1, forward strand.
TGCCACAACCTGAATTGTAAAGGTTTTTATCAACCAACCATCACAGACTTTTCTGGGGATCTAATTTGTTTTAAAGAAACTTTAAAGGTAAATTTATACTACTACCCTGATACTTTTTTTTGAGGTCTTTCATTGACATCGATGAATCGACGTTCATGGCTTTTTTAAAAGCTGACTCGTATAGCAGGTCCCCTCTCTAAATTTATTTTGTATTGCCTTTTGAGATATTGTTTTTGACCTAAGATTTTGCATTTAATGTTCTTCCCCTGTAATGCATTGGGGTTGCTGTTTTTCCTTTTTTAAAGGGAGACCGCATTTTTTTAAAAGTTTTTCAATCACATCAGATTAATCAAACCAGGCGTAAGAAAAGAAATTTCTGAAAAAAAATTGCACAAACTAAAAAATCCTAAAACATGATAATATCCTATGGGATTTAAAAGAACAATGATTTGTTGGATCCTTTGCTACCCGACACTGAAATTCCCCGGTTTGAACCACTCGTCAATTTCATGTAGCTCTTTTAAGTCTTTCATATCCAATGAACGGCAGGCTTAAAACTTTTGAAATTTCTATCAATTTTGGTTTTTTGGGGTAGTTTTTGCTCCATCAAGATCATTTTCCCTTTTGGGCCAGATACAGCTTTTTTATTTTTAATGCAGCATATCATGTTTTAAAACCTCTTCACCCAAAAAATTCCTCATTTTGGATGAGTTGAAGGAAAAAGTTTCATTTTTTTTAATTTTTTACAGTTAAAACATTTGACCTTGAGGGTTTGAGGATACCCCTTTTTTTATGTTGTTCCGAATTTTTTTAAGTACATGGGGCACTCCCTATGAATATATCGAGTTTAAATTTCATGGATTTGACTGAATATGTTTAAATTTGAAACATTGTATTTTAAAAAAGTCTATTCATGGCCCATCCATAAAAGTGTATATTGCCTTGAAGAAAAGTTTGAATTATCAAAATGCTTCCCAAAATAGGAATCGTTCTGGGGCTTGATCCATCTTTTTAAAATAGGGAAATGGGATCTAAAACCTGTTATGCCTGAAAAAACAGTTGGAGAGCATGGTTTCCCAAAGTTATTGCCTTGCCCGTTCTTAGTATATGGCAGGATTACCTTCAGAACCCATTTCCATAAACCCCAAAAATTCCACAACATCACCATTTTTTAATTTGAAAATCTGTCTGAATTTACATTTTGTCCCCAAATGATACTCCTGACCCGCCCTCAATTGTAGTGCTCTACGTTTACCTCGGTGCATCCATTTGAATAGTCATTTTCAAAAAACCAACATTATTTGAATTCATTTTTAAATATAAAACAAGAGGGGAGGGTAACAGTAGAAATTTTTATCCCTGAAGTCCCGATAAAAGTGGGGTTTATAAACCATTAAAGGGAAGCAGATATTTCACCTGAGCTCCACCTTCTTCCTCGAGGGCCGTTTACAATTTTAGCCTGATTTAAAAAATATGTCAATAAAATTTTCCCTTTCTTCACCAGGAAAAAATGTTATTATGCTTTTCCTTTTTTGCTCTTTTGGTTTTGAACTATTTTCTTGTTTGTTCAATGAGTTTCTTTGTTTTAGAACTTGATTTCAGTATCATTGGCTTTTACTTTTTAAATTTGGAGCAAAACTTTCATGTATTTAATTTTTGACACATTTTTTCGTAGAAATTTTAAAAGGCACAAAACCCATCAAAAGTATTTTCCCGATTTTTTTTGTGCAGGGTTTCCCATACTTTTAGATTTTTAACTGTATGGTAAGGCTTACAATCACGATTTTTAGGGGAAAAACATTAACAAGAGGAAAAGACTTGCCACTTTCACACATTATTTTTCTATTTGAGATAGTTCATATGGTCGACAAAACAAAATGCATCTAAATTTTAATTTTTTTCCAGCTACTTTATTTTCCCTGTACCTCTTTATGAAAGTAAATTATTTGAATATTTTACAGCCATTTACTTTATAACAAGGGGTTTGTTTTTTTTTAAATTAGAGATGTTTTTAGTCTCTGACCAATGGTGACAGATTCCAGGGCAGGGGATCTTTTAAATTTTTTAAAATGGAAAAATTTTTAGCTCCCTCATAGCTAGTTTCTGTAGCTTTATACCATTGAAGACCGTCTCTGTCGTCTGCTTTGTTTTTCGACGGATTTTGACAACATTTGGGAATAAGGCTGAAATATGGGCAGAGAACAACTTTTTTCCCAAAATTCATCTTTTAGCCTCCCTCAAGTGATTCAAACTGAAAAGCATTATATAGCACTTGCTTGTCTGTCTTGAAACACCCCGGGTTCCCAAATCTGGACAACAGCCGAAACAAAAAAATGAGGATTTTTAAATGGGGGTTTAAAGGGCCATTAATTCCAAAAGTAAAAATTTTTATTTCTCAAAAAACTGTTCAAAATTGGGACTCTGTAACATTAAATTTTTTTCCCTTTTTTTCATTTTTTTGCCACTATAAGTTGTACTATTTTGTAAGAAATTTTTGTATTTGAGGCAAAAAAAAACTATTTTTAAAAGAATACACAGGCAAAAAACATATCGCTTCATCAGAATTTTTTAAATTTAAAAATTCATTAAGTTTTAGAAATGGAACACAATCAGTTAATGTGCGAAAATTTTTCCTATGAAAAAAATAAGTGGAGGTTTAAACACTTACTATTTTACAAGACGTAATGCTGTTCAGCGTTAACTTTCCTCTTGTTTAAAAGTCAAAACATGCCCATAAATCCATTATTTAAACCCATTATTAAACACATGTTTGACATTTTTTAAAAGAATTTTAAAAAAATGTATATTTCTGGGGGCCATAGTGTGTCTTTAAAAAAATAATTTGGTGATTCTGTTAATTTTTTTATAAAATTTTAAATTTAAAATTCCCTTTTTTGTTAAAAAATAAATTTATATAGACAAATATGCTGGAATTTGAAAAATTTTCATTATTTTTGTGTTTTTTGAGAAAATAAATTTAAATTTAATAATATCCCTTTATTATCCTTTTAAAAATTTTTTTGAAAATTTTGCAAAATTTTGGAAAATTTTTCAACACAGTTTTTTTGTAAATATAGAAAAACTTTTTTGGGACTTCACAGAAATTAGTTTTTATTGTATTGTATTTTTAAATTAAAAAATTTAATGCAGTTTTTTTAAGGAAGGCCCAAAACTTGACCTGTAAGGGGAAAATAGCTTAATCAAAATGCATATTTTTCTTTAAAATTTTTTTAAAACATTTTTCCCAAAAAAAATGTAAATAGGTTTTTCGATAGATTTTTTTAAATTAAAAAAATTTATTAAAAGGGTGAGCTGGGTTTTTGTTAAAATAAAATTTTATGTCATGAAAACCAAAAGGGTATAAAAAAGCAAGCATTGCCTTCCATAACATAGATGTCCATTTTCCATACTATGAAATTTTTTTTTTTCCTTTACCACCATTTTTGATTCCCCTAAGCAACCAATTTGCCCACCCGGGAGCATTTAAATGACTTTTTTTGTAAAAATTAAATTTTCCAAAGCAACAAATGATTTCCCACAGCAAAAATTTGTTTTCCCCATGTAAACAAAATACTTATTTTAAAAACAAAAAAAACGGAATTATAAATCCCTAAAAAAATTTTAGAAAATGAAAGGACAGGGGGTTTTTTTTGAAAATGAAATTTAAAATATATTTATTTATTTTCAGGAAAAAAAGGGGTTTTTTGGGTTTTAATCTAAAGTAATGACAAACCATTTAAATCCCTTTTGATATTGATATAGATCCATGTGAGGCCCAAAAGTTTGACAGTAAATTTTGAACAATTTAAATTAATAAAAATAGTTGATTTAAAATCTGACAGAAATTTTTCCGAAGCCCTTAAACCCTTGGACCAAAATAACCCCAAGATATAAAAACAGTTTGAAGTTTAAACCCCATTTAAAAGATAATGGAACATTTTAAATAACCCTTTTTAAAACAAAAAATACAATAATTTTCTGCTGCAGAAAAAAATTTTTTTGAAAAAATTTTAAAGTAAAAATGAATTTTTTTGGTCCATTAAGTGTGCAGTTTTGGGTATTTTAAACATTTCCCAGTTCAAAAACATCACAAATGCAAAATTTTCTATTAACGAAATGAAAATTTTTAAAAAATAAAAGTTTAGGGATAACACAACATAATATTTTTTTTTACATCATAGAAATAAAGAAATTAAATTTTGAAGCTGCCCGATAAAAAACTATACTTCACAAAAAAAAGCGGAAAGAAAACAAAAGCCCAAGTAACAGATGCTTCCGTACTAGAATAAGGATGGGGTGGTTACTGCATAGCAAAAAATAAATTTAAAAAGGGTCAAAAAAAAACCAAAAAACTGTAAAGAATTCAAAAAAAACCTGAAAAATGGGCAAATTTTTAAAATTGAAAGTTTTTGATTGCTAGGGAAATTTATTAAAACCAAAATTAAACTGGTAAACCCAGTAATACTGGAAAAAAAGGCAGTGAACCTGAATCATTTATATGATATTACAAAGGAAACAGAAATTTCAATAGAGGTTTAAACAAATTTTCTGATAAACTTTTTTAATTTCTTTTTTTTGTTTGCCCTCAAACTTTTTAAATTAAATCATCCCACTGAAAAATTTAACAAGTAAAAAAAAAAGATTTTTTTGAAAACTCTAAAAAAGAAACAAAATAATAATAAGGATTTTACTGCAACCCCTTTTAAACTGTATTTTCTAAAATCAGTCAAATTTAGACAATTTTATAAACCCCCTTTTCAAAAAGTTTTCAAAAAATGATATTGGGGAAAAATTTTTAAAAAAAATTTTAAAATTTTTTTCCTTTTAAAATCAGGAATTGCATTTTTCCCGGAAAGATATGATAATTTTATAAAAATTGAAAAAAAAAGGGCCAAAAGAAATAAAAAGGGAAATCCAGTAAAAAGGATTCTTAAAAAATCTGTAGTTGATAAAAACAAAGAAAAGTAAAAAAGGCAATGATAAAAAAAGCAGAATAAAAAACGAAAAAAAATTTATGTTAAAATCCTCTGATCAACTTTAGACTTAGGGGAAAACCAAACCCGGGTTTTATTTTTTCTGTTCTTCAAATGAACCTTCCCCCATAGTAAAGCCACCCCCAAACAACATCACAAAAATAAACCCAAAAATCGGATTCGGATGATAACGATGGCAATACCCCTTTGCAAAAAGTGTTTTACAGCTGAAAAAGAAATTGAATGGGTAAAAGGTGTGAAAATTTGGTTCCAAATTTGCTGAAATCGCGGTTGTGCGGGTTTAAAAAAATCCCTAAAAGGGAAAAAAGTAAAAAAAACAAGGGTCTGTTTCACATCCCAATGAATTTTTATAAAAAATCTTTAAATTAAAACCATAAAAACCCAAATTTTCATTTTGTACGTTTAATATAAAAAAATTTAAAAATTTTTTTCCCCCCCAAAATTGTAATACAGTGCCCGATGAAAAATAAAGTGTAATAAGAACTTTTCTACGGGGCTTCGTTTACCACGCTATAGCAAACAAGCGAAACGGGGAACCCCGCACCTGTTGTCGGACGAAAACCTTCCTGGGCATTTAAAAATTTGAAGAAAAAAATCGCCTAGTTGTGAATATTTATTGAAATACAAAGGGCCCTTTAGAAACCCATTTTCCTTTAAACGAGGGAAAAGAAAATTAAAAAGTAAGTAGGGAAACCAGTTGTTTGCATGTTGTTTTGGGCCCTGTTTTGGGCTCTTTATTTTTTGCATTTTAAGCGAAAAAACCATTAAACGTACATGTCCGGGTCTCATCTTTTTACCCCGGGGGATTTTCCCTTTCTTTCGGGCCCTTTTAACATTAACTAGGGGTTAAAATTGGGGGTCGGGAAATAGTAAATTGTAAAAAATATATTGTGGGATTGTTTTCCCTGCAAAAACGGAAAGATATTACCGCCCGAATGAAAATTTTTAAAAAACAGGGTAACCGGCGTACCCATAAATTTTTGTACTGAATGTTGCAAAACCTTTTTATAATAAAATTGTGAAAACAAAAATTTTTTTTTTTTTTTTTTTTTTTAAAAAAAAAAAATATTGATAATTTATTTAAATAACAAAGTCCAAAAAACATTTTAGGGTTTTTTTTTTTAAAAAGGGCAAAACCTTTTTAAAAGGTCAAATCAATTTCCCCTACACCTGTTTACAGTTCCCTATTTTTATTAAATAATTTATAAATTAAAAATCCCATAAAAAATTTTAAAAATTTAATCCCCTGGTGGGGCAATGATATTTTCCCCCTGCGATCAGTGCAAAGGCCCAAGATCCCTCCGACAAATTTTGTATTATTTATAAATTTCCCCACAATAATTAATGGTTTTTTGGGCAAAAAATTAAAAATGGGCAAGTTCATCTCTGTCTACTGTTTCGGCGTTGTAAAATGTTAAAAGGGTGATTGAGTCAAAATCTTTTTTTAATTTAAAAAACCCTTTTTTTTCACAATGAAAACCCGGAAAATTTTTTGGGTCTACTTACATGAAACAAAAGATATTGCGTAAAGTTTCAATTTTCCCCTTTGTATTTTTTCCTGTCTTAAGTTTTTTTTCAAAAATAGTTCCAAAATTTGGATGACCCCGGGGAAAAAAATATTTTTTAAGTATTTTAAATGCTCCTTATAAAAATAAAAAAGTAGGAGTTATTGTTAAAAAGTTTTGCGAATGACATGAAACTTTGGGCCCTGGGGCCGGAAAATAAATTTAATTAAGTATTCTCATTAAAGTGACATTTGTGTCTTTTTTTTGTAAATTTTCCGGTCGAAAAGATCAGTTTTAAATACAAAGCTGTACATTCAATCTCTGAAACAGCGGTTTAAAAAACAAGCCTAACAACAAGTTAGTTCTCACAACTAGCTTAAAAACTAAGCGAAATTCAAAAGAAAAGAAATATTTTTTTTTGGGTTACAAAGTATCCAACAAAAGCTCAACGCAAACTTCAAATTTAAAAGTAGCGTTTGCTTTATAGCCATTGTCGCAACTCATAATCAACAAATTACGCGATGAATATGATTTTAATCAAATGAAAAATGCTATTTTTTAGCAATGTCGATTAACGAATACTACAGGGACAAATAAATCTGACTGCCGATAGGAATATAAAGATTCTTACGCAAGTCGAAACTGTTTTTGGCAGGGAAATTTCGCTAAATTATTTACTTCAATATTAAACAACAAGATTTATCCTGAACAAAATACCTCGAAATAATAAGGATTACAAACCCGAAAATTAAATTTTGGAAATTCTAAATTTTAGAATGATCCTTTTTTTATTCAGGCATTGTTTGCATAACTTTTCCTGAAGCAGGGGTAAGCACTCGTTTAGTGTGTGAGAGGTTGGTTTCAAATCCCAAGTCCGAGGCAATTTTTTTTAAAATTCCTTTTGAAGGGTGTCTTTTTTAATGAACAAAAGTATTAATTTATTGAATACAAGGATAAAGTGTGGCTGACATAAAAAATGAACATAAATGATTTTTTTGAGTATAAACTCTGGTGCCCCTGCAAGACGAATTATAGTACATAAAAAAAAACTTTATACCGGAAAAATACATTTCAGATATACAGTACGATTTACATTTGCAAATTTCAGAAAATATATCAGAGCTTTGCAGCCCTTTGATTATTTTCTTGTTGGCGCACGAGATACTTTGTCTTGTACGATCTTACCTAAGTTTCATGGGAAACGAAATAATTTCAAATTTAGAAAAAAAGTTCATTAAAGAGTGGTTATCTCCCTTGAAATTGTTTTTTAAACCCCAGCAATTTGTACCAATTAATAATTAAATTTTTTTCATTGTAACAGGGTTTAATAAAAGGTTATATTATGCAACGTAATTTTAATTTTCAGTGTTAACATGTAAACAGTAAATTTAATGTTACGGGTTTGTAAACAGAAAGTACAAAATTATCTATTGTGTTGATCGTTTATTTGGGATTTTGGTTATAAATCAGTTGCACAAATTACATTCCCGTGAGAAAACCAAAGTGGCAGGCCACGATCATGCCGGGTATAAACTTAACATTTTTCCGCGAGGCGACAATTGCAGGCCACGGATCACCGGCCCATAACTAACCCATTACCCGAACGACAGGCACCACGATTCACCGCGGCCCATAACTTTCATTAGCCGGGCGTGCGACCAGTGCATTTAAATGAATCACCGGACAACTTACATTATCCCCCCTTTTTGCGAACCAGTTTCAGGAAAAAAAAAGGCCCACGATAAGCCTGCACAACTTACATTACCCCTTTGCGACCAGTGCAGGCCCACGACAGGCCGGAAACAATAAACATAACCTTTGGCACCAGGCCCAGGCCCGATCAACCCTGAAAATCTTACATAAGCCATGCGACCAGTGCATTTCACGAATCAGCAAGGCCAACTTACACACCCTTGGGCGACCAGCGCATTTTACGATCAGCCGGCCCAACTTACATTACCCTTGCGACCAGTGCCGGCCCACGATCACCCGGCATAAAGTTACTTAGCCGTGTGACCCAGTGCATTTCACAACAGAGGACAACTTACATTACCTTTGCGACCAGTGGCAGGCCACGATCAAGCCGGCAAAGATTTTTATCATTTACACTACTCTCTTTGCGACCAGTTGTTAGGCCCACGATAATGCGGAACAATTTATAAACCCCATGTGACCAGTGCAGGGCCACGAATCACCCGGCATAACTTACATAAGCCGTGACAAACCATGAGGCAATGATCAGCCGGCCCACAACTTACAACTAGCCCTTGTGAACGCAGCCCATTTTTACGAATGCAAGGCCGGCCCAACAACTTCATTACCCTTGGGCCCCATGCAGGCCGTCAACCGGCACACATCTTACATTATCCTTGCGACCAGGTGCAAGCCACGATCAAACCGGCACAGCTTACATTACCCTTGCGACCAATGCAGGCCACGATTAAAGCCGGGCACAAATTACATCGCTTTAACTAACCGTACTTATTCTGTTTTTTCCCCTTAATGGTTTAAGTTGAATTTAAAATTTTTTTTGGGATTTTTTTGTCAATAATTTAACAATGGACTATTTAATTAAGTATTTTTTGGGCGCTTTTAAAAGTTTTTACAACGAAATGATTTCTTCGTTCATACACCAAATAAGTCCTTTCGGGTTTTTAACATTCGGTAAGACAATTTAAACATTACGTAAAAGTCAATTTGTACATTTCCTTTAAATCAACATATTTTTCTAAGTATTTCGATTTCTTTATCCTAATTTGGTAATCCAGGCCCTGATTTACCGTTAAAAGATTTTACTGCGTTTTATAGATAAAATTTAAGGAGGATCACTATTTGATAAAGTAAATTAGAGCTATCCTAGTCACCCGGCGGGTTGGCGTAAAAATTTTGCGTTACCGCTTCAAATTATTAAACATTGGCTATGCAAAAACAATTTGAAAATTTTATACACTTCTTTTTAAGACAGTGGCTAGGCCACGATTTCAGGCCCGCAAAGTCATTACCCTCGACAAGTGCCAGTCCAACGATCACGCCACATAACTTCATAAACTGGGTGCGACCAGTGCATCCACGATCAAGCCCTGCACAACTTACATTTTCCGTGCGGCAGTGCAGACCACGATCAGCCGGCCACAACTTACATTACCCGTGCGAAACCATGCAACACGATCAGCCGGCATAACTTACCATTAAAACCCTTCAGGCGACCAGGTGCAGGCCAACGATCAACCGGCACAAAAACTTCCATAAACCCCGTGCGGTCCAGTGCAGACCACGATCAAACCGGCACAATTTAACATTACCATTGCGGCCAGTGCAGGCAAGATTAGCCGGCACAACTACATAACCGTGCGAACCAGTGCAGGCAACGATTAGCCCGGCACATACTAACATATACCGTGCGACGCATGCAATGCAACGAGTAAAACCGGCACAACTAAATAACCCTTGCGAACCATGCAGGCCAACGATTAGCCGGCAAACTAAACATTACCCTTGACCAGTGCAGGCATCTTGATTAAAGCCCGGCACACTAAATAACCCTTGGCGACCAGTGCAGGCAACGATTAGCCGGCACAACTAACATAACCTTTGCGAACCAGTGCAGGCAACGATTACCGGCATTTTACATACCCGAGCGACAAGTGCAGGCCACGATCATCGGGGGCACAAAATTTACATTGCTCGTACGACTTGTTCAGACCATGGATCAACCGGCACAAACTTACATTACCCGTAGACCCAACTAGCAGCTGGCATAGTGCGTTACGTTTACTTTTGTTTTTCCCTAAAATGATTAATATTGTTTGAATTTTTTTTGTCAATAATTATCAAAATCGGACATTCTTAAATTTAAGATTTGGCGGTTTTTTAAGTTAACAAAAACCCTGATTTCTTCTTCATAACCATATCTCTTCCAGTTGACTTTCTTAAAAAAAATAAAACATGTATATAAAAGTCATTTTCCGCCATTTGTATTTATTTCCTTGTATTCAACATATTTTCTAATAAATTTTGATAATTTTATCTATTGTTTCATCCGTAAAAAAAAATTATTTAACTCAATTTTTATAGATAAAAAATAAGGAAGGATGTGACTAACTAGTTATTTGATAATAAGGTGGAAGAGCTATCCAACCCAAGGCGTTAGCGTAAAGGATTGCGTTACCAACACATAAATTCTGAGTTTCCAATGACATATGGATTTGAAAACTTTGCACAAATTTGTTCATCATTATAGTCCCCCAAAAATCCAACGGGGGGGGGTATGGTGGACAGAATTATGCGCCCATTTTGATTTTAAAAATCATACTTTAAATTTTGCTACCATCTCAAATATTATCATATGTTGTATTACGTAATTATGACTTCGAAAAATTTTGGCAAACATGTACACCATCATGCCCCAACCCTTAAAACAGATGGTAGGTAACTCTGAACAAACATTTTGACCAGAATTAATGCCCGTTTTCCTTAGATTTTTATGTTTAAAATGTGTGTGTCCATCTTGTTAATTTTCATATTGTTGTTGACAAATGGCTTTGGAAACTTTGGAAACATTATTCACGAGCATGCCCCAACCTTTTAAAAGACAGGGAAGGAAGTAAACTCTATCAAGCATTCTTAACAGAAATTACGTCCCCCTTCTTGACTTAGAAAATTTTACGTTAAAGTTGGCAACTAATCTAAATTAGTTCAATATTTTTATATCATCTGGCTATTTTGAAACGAGTTGAAGTTTTATGCACTTTTTGAGAGCAGAAAATGAACACCTCTAAGGCCTATAATTGTAAAACCTGGATTTAAAACAAAGCATTCTCGCTCCTTTTGAACACATTATCAAGGCTATTTCTGCTTTTACCACTGAGAATAGTCAAAGCGTGAAATGTTCCTTCGGGGCAGCTCTTTGTTTTTAATAAGGAAGAGGAACTGAAAGGGCCTAAAACATAAAAACTTGGAAACCTTAAATATATTCAAAACTGCAATTATAAGAAAAAGGACACAGTACAGTTTTTTGAACAACTGTTAAACGCTTTTTAATTTTTGCACATAACGTTTTAAAGTACAGACCGATTATATAAAAAATTTCAAATTTTCACGAACAAATATTTCCCATTCCGCCATGTCAGTAACCACATTGTATACTGTGGAGCCACTTCAAAATAAAAGGTAGTCACTTAAAGAGCCGGGAATTGGGAGAATTCATTAAGTTTGGACCTTGAAGTTGTTGAACAGAATCATCATGCTCTAAAAACAATTTGCCCATAACAAAGAAACTCCCACATCATAAGATAGTTTTGATATTTCCCTACTTGTTCTTTTTGTGTCTAGTGCTGTTTCTGTTAAAGTTTTGTTCACTGTTAAGTTTGCTTGTTGTTTTTTCACTTTATTACAATGCCTTTTCATCTGTACAATAGTTTTCAGCTTATCTAAATCTTTTCAGAAAAATTGAAAGGGACTTGTTTGTTATGTTGGTAAATCGACGATTTAAAATTAAGTGCTATTGACCAAACGTTCTCAGAAAGGGAAAATAGGAATGTGCAGGTACTTGACACAAGAGAAGCATCACACAAAACCTGTATACAAATTTTAAAAAAAGGAAATGAAAAGATATTCTTTAAGGATGAATGTTCCAGGCTCGGTTGGATTGAGTCTGTTTATGGAAGCTACCGTCTACCCGCCAACCCCCACCTCAGCACTCACTTTTGAAACATGTTGTTATTTTGTCTGTGTATTAAGGCTGAATATACTAGCCAAATTTCCATTGTTGCTTAATGTATGGCTTTAAATAAAAATCGTACGAAAATCCCAACACTAGACGCCTATATCTTAAAGTTTGAGCATTTATAAGAATTGTAGGTGTCATATTTCATTGTTAAATACATGCGCTTATATGATTTAAGCAATAATCATGGTTATAAATCAATTTAGCTGCATTATACATAAATCCATTGTAATTACTGAGGAAAAAAAGTTCTAATAGCTGCAAGCCTCCAGATTAATGCTATTTCCATGAAAATTATGAATATGTTTATAAAAGTCCAATTTTATGGAGCAATTTACACATTTTATACGACACTTCCAATCCATGTAAATTACAAACAAGTCGTTAAACAGATACAAAACAGCCCTTGCTCCGTTAGTCACACAGTCAAAAATATCGTAATAGATTCTTAAATATCAGTCATCTATCGCACATAAAATGTTGATCATAACTTGAATTTTAAATTATTTTATGTTTCTTTAAATTCTGAATTTTTCCTAAATATGTTTCTCAAATTTGATTTTCTTGAAATATTTTGGCTGTTCTGGAGACATGCGGCTAAGTCACTTTATACTAATATACATAACATATATATTCATAAAAGACTTAAAAAATGAAATATAAAATATAAACCACTTTAAAAATGAAACTCTTATATTCAGTTTGATGGCAATAAGGATATAACTTTAGTATTTTCTTCCTTAAAACTCTTTTGTTATCATTATTCCTAGAAAGATATGATATTTTCTGAGATAAAAAAGTTACGCGACCGAAACAGTCACTATATGTGTAACGTTATATATGATCAAGGAAATACATGTATCTACTTCATTATGTCAGCCAGTTTAAGAAGGGGACAGGAAAAAAGCTTTTATCCTCATTACATTGTTTGATAAGTGTCGAAATCTGAAACATTTATGATACATGCAATGATAATTAAAGTGTCTTAATTGTAACAGGATATGTTTTCAACCATACTTTCCTGTTGATCAGTTTGTAGTTTGCCGCTATATATTTCTGAACATAGCTTAGTTTATGCTATGTACAATCATTATAAAACATAATTTATATATATTGGATAAATATATATGAGAATATTAGTGTTATATTTTTCAAACATTATCTTATTACTGATATTGAACTGATACTTCTGTTTTACGCAGCAGGATCTCATATGTTACCTGTATCTAAATTTGGAGGATCGAATACAATTTCTGTATTTATTGCAGCAGTATCCATTGTGTGTCCTGTATTTTATTATCCATTACAAACTTTTTTAATATCTGCCTGCAGGAGCCAATATAATTCTCGTATTGAACGCTGCAAGATCACAAACATTACTTATAAATAACTGCCATATCTAATATAATTGCAGTAGATAAGGCTGTAAGATTACAAACATTTCCAGTATCTGACTGCAGGATTAAATTTAATTCTTGATCGGATCACAAACATTTCTTGTACTTAATGCTGCTATATTACATATATTCCCTGTATCTGACTTCATGATCAAATACAATTCCTTATTTAACGTTGCAGGATAAAATTTGTTTCCTGTATCTGCTCGCAGGATATATTTCATGTATTTATCGCAGCAGGCTCAAATACGATTCCTGTATCTGACTGCCGGATCACATTTTTTTCTGTATTTGTCTGCAGGATCAAATATAATTCCTGTATTGAACTCTGCAGGATCACTAATATTGCAGGATCCAATATATTTCTTGTATGTTTTTCGCAATAGGATTCAATAGATTTCCTGTATCTGACTGCAGGTCCACGTGTATTTCTAGTATCTGACTGTTCGACTAAAGAACACATGGCAAAACCGAATTATGCTTATATGAGTTTGACCTTTAATTGAACTTGACCGTGAAGTTAAAAAAAAAAGAAATTTATTTGTTACAAAGAAATTATATTTTATGGCCAGAGTGATATTTGCATAGCCTATTATTAGGAGAAGTCTTTACTATATAATTCTTCCTCTGTTGTATTTTATTTAAGAAATAAGAAACAAGTCTAGCGTGACCCCTTCTAGATGGTGGCTGTTGTTAAAATCATTACAATAAATGAATACGTATTAGAAATACTAATATTCTTTCTAAATGTTTTAATTATAATTACATGGCATAAGAAAAATTAACGCACATATTTTAGGAGCCTCGTAAACCAACGATTGGTCAGGATGTGACGGTGTTTATAAAAGGTTGAGGTACATTTAACGGTTGTCATTTGTACGAATACGGAAAAAATCAGGTAAAAATGTGATCCATCGGAAGGTAGAAGAAACAAAATTACATCAAAAATGTAGACGCAGTTTGTTCATGAGGAATAATGGACAAGTGCAACATGCCTAACGCCCTTAGCACTGCCTTAAATAGTATTCCATGTATTAAAACATATTTCATGAATTAAGTCATCTGTTTCATAATGATATGTAACGAGCAAATGAATAATGAAAATATAAAAGTAAAGATGAAGCTAGTCTTGGTTTAAGTTTGTTCAGTAGATTAAATGCATTACTTTTTTAAAATATAAATAATAAGCTAATGTTCGACAATTCTATACCTGATTTATTTGCATACAGCTGAATCATTAGTTTGAGATTTTGTAAAATAAATGTTTTGAAAGTATGTAAGAATGAATGTTCGTTCTTTCTAACCATAATTTCCGAACTCGTAACTTCGCATCAAGTGTGCTTACATTAAATTTGACACCATGTATCAGAAACATAACAAGAAGTGTGGACGATAATTCAACAACATTAAGTTGTTCTCATTGATGAATGAAGTTGTCTATATCACGGCCCGCTGTTAACATAATCTAAGCCAATTATAAACCTACACGAAGCCTCATATCAATATGAACTGTGCCGGATTTCAACATAAATATTTAAACTGAGACCGGTATCAACTTAATTTAGCTCGATATAACGTTGATTAAGCCCAATATTAGCAT
Source organism: Ruditapes philippinarum (assembly GCF_026571515.1). Classification (NCBI taxonomy): domain Eukaryota; kingdom Metazoa; phylum Mollusca; class Bivalvia; order Venerida; family Veneridae; genus Ruditapes; species Ruditapes philippinarum. The sequence goes on from NW_026857396.1 coordinate 19,059, forward strand.
AAACTAAGCCCGAATTCAACATAAACTTCAACCGATATTAACATGAACTTAGCACGATAGACCCGATATCAACATTAACTTAGTCTGCTGAACCAGATATAAAAAAGAAACAAAATCCAATGTCAACATAAACTTAGTCTAATATCAACATAAACTGGACCCGCCGGACCCGATATCAACATAAACTAAGTCCAATATCAACATAAACTAAGTCCGATATCAACATAAACTAAGTCCGATATCAACATAGACATAGTTTGATATCATCATAAACTTAGTCCGATATCACTATAATCTTAGTCAGATATCAACATAGACTAAGTCCGATATCATCATAAACTTATTTCGATATCAACTAAAACTTAGTCCGATATCAGCATAAGCTAAGTCTGATGGACCCGATACATCAACATAAACTAAGCTCAATATCAAAAAAGACTACGTTCCATATCAACATCGATTGCATTATAATCATTATTATTATCACCATCAAAGATATTCTTCACGAAATTTCAAGATTATAAACAATATGCTGAACAATATTTAGTAATTTTAAAATATCCGTCTAAAATTATGCTACATAAACATCCTTATTGTCTAAATATTTCAAAGCTTAAGTTTATTTATGCTTGTACAATTTTACTTAACTGTATTACGATATAATATTTTCTTACAGAGAATACAATTCAGATTATACGAGTATAATTATATGAAATATTTGCTTTCAATTATGCCATTTATTAATATATCACGTTCTACTGCTGTTGTGCAGCCGAAAAATGATAAAATTCATTTACAAAAGAAAATCATCATGCATATTTATTCCTTTTTTTTGTAAATGAATTTTATCATTTTTCGTTGTGCAGCCGAAAAATGATAAAATTCATTTACAAAAAAAAAAGGAATAAATATGCATGATGATTTTCTTTTAAACACAAATATTTATATATATGATCATTTTCTAAAAGGTCATATTTTCAAAACAAAATTTGTGAAATTTCAAATATGTTAAGTTACAAATTGTATATGTTTCAATAACAGATGTCAAATTTAAAATTATGTAACTGGAAGATTAAAATGCGGCTTTCCTCTTTGTCCTATCAACTGTGCTAAAAGTTTTATAATATATAGGTGATAAGGTCAATTAAGCTGTCTGTACTTATCATGTTGTTAAACCTTATGACTGATAAAATATCCAGGTGATGATTGTTGTTATAAATTCTATGTTGCTATGTTACATTATTTTGTATTTAAACCTGATTGGTCATTTTGTTATTTAAGACACAAAAATGTTAAAATTCTATTGGTCAGTTAAAACGAAATCAATTTTAGAATTATTGTAAAGATACATGTAGAAAATTTAGGGTCAGTTAGATTTTGGATTTCCAAGTGATAACATTGTATTGTGGCTTACCACTAGAAATAATTGTTACTGTATTTAATATTAATTTGTAAACATCAGGATAACCTGTGTATATGTTATATATTATCTGTGGTATTCCACTAAGAAAGATTAACATTAAAATATAAAACGGAACATTGTGTTGTGATACAATCCACATTCAGTAGAACTCTAAAATTAGCGCATAGCACTGCTCATTGATTTCAATTTGCTGTTTGCAAACACCTAATCATAAATAGGATCAGGCATGTGAATTTCTCGTTAAACCGTGCTTTTTTATTTATTACAGATATTACCCCACAATCTTATATGATAAAGATCTCCAGCAATAATCTATAAAATAAAATCTGGAAAAAGGTAGATCCATCGGAAGCATGATAACCACTGGGAAGCAATATATAAGACATTTAATGACTATTTAACTTGTGGTCAGAAGTACCATTTATCAGTCTTCTTGCATGCATTACCTATGGCTATTTTCTTCCCAGATCAAAAAAGATTTTGGACAAAGTTTTAATTTTTCTAGATTTAAAAGGATAACCATTTAATATGGAATGCGGTAAAAGAGATAGCGCAAATATTTTGATTTTACATTAAGATTATTTTAAATTTTATGCGATAAAAATGTACAATGGCAATACAATTAATCATGGTAAAATACGGAAGTGAACATCCATGCCACTGCCAATGCAATTTATATCATTCTGTGTATATATATATATATATATATATATAAACTTATTTAATAATTTGCCAACCGGTTTCTCTTATGATCATCAGGGCAAAATGTACAGTATTGTATATATATATATACACATATGAAAAGTTGAAAATGTAGATATAATGATAGTAAATATGTCCTGCGCTAAAATTAACCAATCCGCTTCGACTCACATATTTTAAGCTTCATCAGTCTAAAGTATTCATATTGTTCGATCGAAAGCTGCTTAAGCAATAATGACGTTTTTTCTATATACACACGGAGATTTCATACACTAAAATGACAAACTTGTGCTAGTAACATCCACTCTGACACCATATATACATGTATATGCTTTTGACAGTATGTAAAATAATTCATCCAATCAACAGAGGAACAAACTATTCGTAAAAAGAAAAAGTTTCGTGTTAAATAGCGATAGAGGTAAGTTTTGTACAATAATCTTTTTTTTTTATTAAATCAGAAACCTGTTCACTGGGACAAATCAATAATTTTGTGATTTATTTACTTTCAATGTCGCGTAAACTTTTAAACCCCTCTTCTCCCATTTTTTCACCCTTCCCACTGTTTTGTTCATCTTTATAGCCCTTGTCCCTTTAATCACCATATGGGCCCGTTTTAGGTTTTATCATTTCACACAGAACTTGTCCCTTTCCTCCTTTTGCCGCCCTTGTGTCTACTTTTGGTTATGGTTTGGTGTCTTCTGGGTGCCCTGCTTTGGTGGCTTAGGTGTGTCGGGGGCTGCGTCCTATGAACGTGGCCGTTGCCTTTGTTCTAGTGTTCTATGCACAACGATATATTGAGGTATTAGATACCAAATGCTGTATTTCCTTTCTAAGAAGGGTGGGTTCACACATTAGAAGATTAGGTAGGTTATAAACTTGTTGGTATATTGATATTAAGATAGTACTTATTCAGGTTAAAACACACATATACAGAATACAAACACTTATTAAAAGCATTTTATATAAAACTGATGACACAATTGTAATTAAATATTTCGGAAGTTTGTCAAACATAAATTGCACAGACGACTCATTAAAAAATAAAATATAATAACTAAAAAAAACGAAATCTAAAACTCTTTTTTTCCTTTGACTAGATATCAATTTACTAGTTTAATAAATAATTAACTATTACGAAAATAAGGACACTCTAATTGCAATAAACTTACTGTACTTTGACTGAAGTTATTATAACGTTATTTTATATTCATTTTTCCTGTTATTGAAATAGTTTGTGCAGGTTAAAAGTGACAGCTTCTGAAAAGCTGTAAAAATGTTTGTTTCTTGTTCAGAATATCTCAAGCTTGCAACAAATGAAATAATTTATCACTTAGGGTTACGCAAGCCAAATATCTAACCAGTATGTCTTTTCTTGAAAATGTAACAGGCGTCTAAACTAGCTTGGTCAAACCAAACAGTAAAAAACAGACTCACTTAATAAAAACTCAACATGGCAAAATTGAACTTTTGCAGGCTCGGTATGATTGAGCTTGTTTGCAAGCTATCATCCATGCCGCTAGCACCGACTGAAGCAGAATTCAACATTTAACATGAACTGGTATATTCTGAACTTAGAAACATCCGCGGATGTGTTCATATATGGCGGTCATCATGGAAACTTCTATGTGACACGTTAGTGCCATCACTTAAAAAAGCGGCATACGGTCTCCAAATAAAGAATTGCATGTATCCTTAGCGAGAAAACAATGGGCGAAACTTAATAAAAGGGAAATTTTGAAAGGTCATCAGAGGTTAAAAAGCCTGCATATCATAGATATAAGATGTTTAAAAGCAAAATTAAAAAGCAGGCAAAATATCCTAAAGGTAATTAAACAGTATTCATGTGAGAAATTTTAAAAATTGCTAAAACTCTAGCAAAAGCTTAAAATGTTTTGTTAATTTATCGATACTTTGCGTACTAATGTAAAATTAAGATATGTAATATTTTCTCGAGACATAAAGGTAAATAATACGGATGATGCATCGAAAAAAGCTGTTGACTGAATCCTAACATAGGCAATTCTTCAAAAAATGTACAAACACTATCGCTTCATTAAAGTCAGAAACAATATATTGCTTTCCCTGGCTGTGATTTTTGCACTTGAAATAATCGAGACTTTTAGGCTGAAGGGCAGATAGCAGGAAAGCGTGTCAGGTGGCTCAAAATGTTTATATTATCATATTCCAACTCAGTTAAACAAAATTGTTAACAAAGTTATCATTCTGTCTAAATATCCATGTAACTGTAACATAAGCCTGTAAACTTTTATTTAAGATGGAAAAGTTATCAATGCCGTAGGTCCAACGAAAAACTTTTTTGACACAAAGTAAAACGTTATTCAATATCAATCGAAGTCCATAAATTCAATGCGATTTCCATTGCATGAACATTTGAATAACAACTCTTTTTTTACTGAATAGAGACTGTCACAAATGACCATGCACACATGCATTTATATAGGAACTTTGTTTTCTTTGAGTTCATATCTATTTATACTGTGATAGTAAATTTTTGCTTGTCTTGTACCTATGAGTCAACAAACGTTTATTAGATACACCTACATCATAAAAAATTAACATTTGAGATATTTTGAACAAAAACAACCATTTCCATGGATCTTTCCCCAAAGCTGATGTCAATTTTAACCCTTAGCATTGGAGAAAAAACATATTCAAATTACTTGACTGTATCTTCAGTCAATGAAAAGTTATATCTTAGCAATAAAAAAGTCCTTATTTGCATCTAACCATCCTCACCGCTATTATCACTGATCCCGGTAATACGGCGTGTTGTAGGTCGATTTGTTGCAGTTGTGGAGCATCTGTCCCAGAAGAAAAATATTTCTTCCAGTTCATATCTCGCGGTCATCGATCAGTTTAATCCCGAGTAAACATTTATGTTTAACGTAAATCATATAGGCCCCTTCTCCTTGCGGTCTCTTACACTATATGGACAAATATAGGAACAAGCTTTTAAGTCTTTTTGGTGTGTTACATTTTGACTCAGACTATAGACCTCTACAAAAATCATGTTCCTAGGGTGAAAATTGGCACGCTCTAGGGTTTCTTCTCGTTCATATATAGATTTAATGGTAAATTCATCTTGAAAATATTTCTCCCGAAACTAAAATGCTCAGAGCAAAGATATCTGGCACAGATCACAACCTGTTGGTCCTATACAAAAGGAATAAATGCATTGTCTTTGCAACAGAGGTAAAAATAACACTGTTCTACTGGTAACTTAATTTAAATGAACCTATATATGAGACAACACTCAAGTCATCATGAATAAACTACAATGTTTGGGGCTTAAATTAAGCATGTAACATTGCCATATCTAAAAAAAATAAATCTTGGTCCGATGTCAAAACTTGCCCTTCCTGAGGTCACTTAATTTATCTAGATTTATATGCATAGGAATATAGACATATATTTTTGACATGCCGGTCCGATCCTGTAGGCCGCTTATTTTATTAAGATTTATATAGTAAACATGTCTGCAGATCCCCTTACTAATTAAGTAAATTGTGAAGATCATAAAATAAATAATAATTAAATATTTGGCCAATTGCACCGACTTGTGGCCCTGCACTCAAGATGTATAAACCATGTCCCAGAAATTTATATTTGGGTAATCATATAATAGAGACCTTTATTCATTTGTCGAGGTACAATGCTTACAAATAGTTTATAAATCAGTCAAGAATTGGGTTAAGAATGGTACACGTTAAGCCTCGGTCTCACTTACTCCCGGCAGAGCCCAGGACCATCCCGGTAAGTTACCGGGATGATCCGGGACGATCCGGGATGAAATTATTGTTGCGGTCACACTTACCCCGGCAGCACTACGGTAGTTCCCTACTAACCACCCAGGATGCGCTCCGGATCATCCAGGCAGAGCCCAGGTGAAGCTACGGTTCATGCCGGTGCTTCCACGGTCGTTCCCGGATGACGCCGGAAGAGCCCGGTTGACCCAGGCAGAGCCCCGGTCGATCCAGGCAGAGCCCCGGCAGAGCCCAGGACGATCCAGGCAGAGCCCCGGTAGAACCCCGGTGGATTGAAAACGCCCGAAAATGATAACTTTGATACATAATTTTATTTAATATAATATCTATTGTTCCAGAATAGTAAATCATGATGATTTTCTGAAAAATCCTTATGCCATACTGGATAGAAGGGAAATGGGAAGGCTTTTTAATACAAACAAGTTCAATCATCACAAATTGTCCTTATTTTTTTTAAATGATCCGGGCTTTGCCGGGGCTCTACCGGGATCAACCGTAGCTCTACCTTTATCCTCCGGGGCTCTGCCTGTAGTTACCGGGGCTCTGCCGGCATATACCGGGGCTCTACCGTAGCTCTACCGTAGCTCTACCGGCTATATCATACCCCGGATCATCCCCGGTTTGTGCCGGCAGAGCTACGGTGCTTTCCCGGTATCACCCCGGTCGTTCCCGGCAGAGCTAAGGATGATGCCGGCAAAGCTATACCTTCCCGGATCATCCCGGACCACCCCGGTGATATTAAATATTTTATTCCATCCGGGGTCGAATGCCGGATGTTCCCGGATCATCCCGGATCATCCAGGACGTTGCCGGCAGAGTTACGGATGTACCCCGGTTGTTCCCGGTCGTACCCCGGTCGTTCCCGGATCACCCCGGACGTCTACCGGGGCTCTGCCGGGGCTCTGCCGGGATGTAAGTGAGACTGTAGCTTAATGTGACCTTACAACTTACGTTTGCATTACAGTGTACACGGATGTAAATACATGTATATCACGCTACAAACCATTGTGCGTTTGCATGATTTTATAATTAATGTTATATCCGATTTTTAAGTATTTAAGAGCTTTAACGTTAGGCCTTAAATAGAAAAGTGTTTGTTTCCCCTGCCACTACCTCCTCATAAGAACAAAACAGCAAAACAACAACAACAACAATAACAAAAACAAACAAACACATATTGCCAACCATATGTTGTTTTTTTTTAAATTTCACCGTGCACATCATCTAACGCATGGATGTGAAAACAACAAAAGAGATGTCAAAGTTAGGCCGAATTGTCAATGTTTTGAACAAAAAGAACAACAGAAATATATACCTCACAATAAAAAATCGAAAGAAAATTAATTAGCGTATACGGCTGTTAAAACATAAAGTTTGATTGCAAATATATCCAGAAATTGTTATTTTTCCTCGATCATTTATGAATATATGTAACACGTGCTTATAATATTCTACTTTACTTCGACATTTATCTAATGTCAGAAATATGCCTGATTATTGCGAAACCATAATGTTAAATACATTGAACTATAAAACATTTGCTAATTTTTATTTATTCGGAGTCAAAAACAATTCATTACAGCAATCTAAACTTCTTTTCGAAAATTGTTTTTTCTTATATGTATATAGTTAAAGATTAAATATCTTTTTTTTTAAAACAATGTGCTAGAGATTAGTTATAAAACATGAAACATCTTCATGTGAGATGTCTACCAAGTTTGTTAAAATAAAAGCCCTGCGGTCAAAATTGGCCCCGACCCTGGGGGTCATTGATTTTATTATATGTACATAGTAAAAACTGAAACAAATCTTCTTTGAAAAAAACATAGAGCTAAAGATTACATATTAAGCATTACAAATCTTCTAGTAAGCTTCTACCAAATTATTCAAATAAAAGCTTTGGGGTCAATATTGCCTCCACCCGGGGGTCATTGATTTTCTTTATATGTACATATTAAAAACTTAAAAAATCTCCTTTAAAAAATCAAAAGAGATAGAGGTTAGATATTATCATAAAAATCTTCTATGTGTGTCTATCAAATTTAAATAAAAGCCCTGGGTCAAAATTGGTCCCGCCCAGGGGGTTTATTGATTTTTCGTAAATGTACATGGTAAAAACTTCTTTTATAAAAACTCAAAAGCTAGTGGTTAGATATTAAGCCTGAAAAATCTTCTTATCGGTGTTTACCCATTTTCCAAATAAAAGTCTTTGGATCAATATTGGCCTCACCTAATCTTTTGGAACTGTTGTTTTCCGTTAGCAATAGCAACCTGCAGTAATGTTTTTAGACTGATGGTTTGCATATTTGGAATTAACATACCCTGGATGGTTCAGTGTTGCTTTTTTTACAATGTCTCATATTTACAAGGAAGATACCTAAAGTGGTCCTTAAAGGTAAGATTGTGTCAGGGGTCACTGGGTTCAAGATCAATGTATTGCATTTATAAATATTTGATAAAGTTTAATTGTTAAGTTGAATACTTTTCAACTTCATCACAAGGCAAAGCAATGACTTTGATAAACAACTGTGCACAAAACTTGCTAAAATAGGTTGTATTTTTCGAGCTGGACGTGTTCATGACGACATGGGGCTTATAAACACGAATGTTTCGGTGTTATACAATTTTATTGTATCTATGCACAAGTCTTGAATAAGATTTCCACAATTCTTGTCTGGTCTCCATGAAATACGTAAAACAAGAGCTTAAAGGATTGCACCTCAAGTTTTATTATTTACTGCTTTAATTTATCCTACGTCAAATTTTAATATTGGTTACCTGGTGTAAAATACTAGGTCAAACAGCTCAAATATGGAAAAAACATGTGAACACTCTAGGGGACATTGTTCCAGTTCAAATATCCTGGACATTTGAACTGACCCTTCATAATGACGTGAGCGAAATAAGGGGCATCATGGCCTTCTTTTTTTAATTGTAGATTATTATTTGCGTTGACATCAAAGTTTTACCTTCAATGGTTTTGAATGTGACCATAATAACAAATTTATTACCTTTATAACAATTTATCTCAAATGAACGAGTTGTAACGCAGATTTGGGGCTCTTGTTGCTTTGCTTTTCTTTAGTTCATCGAGTATAATTTAATATATTTCTTATGGCCATTGTGTCGTATCTTTTGTAAAAAAAATTTACTTTAGATTTATTTTATTAACACTGTCTCGTCAAATAGAACATATTTGGGCTAAAAATAGGTTTGTCAATTCTACAACAACGTTAAACTCACCAGTTTAGATTTTGCTTTTTATAGTTCCAAGGCGGTACCCAAATGCGTTCTTCTCCGTCACATGTGCTTATGTAATAGTTATAGTACATGAAACGAGTTAGTTACGAGGATATAACACTGGCTGGAGCGACATCAAGGGATGTTTCTGCTAAAACATGGCGAGGCTGTTAGGCCGTTCGCACCTGTTATATATCAATGCATTTTTTTTTCACAGAGGCTCCAATATGGCAGTGGTAACGAACATTCCCAGTAGTAAAAAAAATGGAATCAATAAATAAAATAAATACAATGAAAAATATAAATAAAGATAATTAATGAAATGAAATTTACTCTCATTTAATCAAAACATACATGTAATGTTAAGTCATTTGCAGTAATTCGTCAAGAAAAACCAACTCATTAACTTAAATATCAATCTGTCTGCGCCCTTTAAATGAGTTGAATTGTATCATATTTCTTAGTCTCTCTTGTAATGAATGTAAAAGATAAATAATTTAGTGACAGATTAATGAGCGTGTAAACATATTAAAGATTGGCCTTATAAGTTGTCAATTTGTTTCCCTGATAAGAGACAAGCCACTTATGTATGAAGGGATTTCAGTTATTCCCCTTTGGTAGTTAGAGGCTATGATAAACTTAGTTAAAACAACTTTAACATACCTACATTCCTAGTGCAACACTAAATTTATGGAAATGATTTAGACATTGTTCTTGTAGTATTGCCCTGTTGACTTCCACAATATTAATAATTTTCAATATTAATTTTAATCAAATATCTGTATTGCTTTTGTGGTGCACTGTTTCTGGTCCTTGATAACTTAAACAAAATTTGGTCCAATAAGTTTCTTGGATCAAAACTAGCCTTGCCCTTGGGTCAGTTTATTGTATGGAAAAAAAACGTAAAACAACTGTTTTGTTAATTGAAAAAATGCTATAGCATAGATATTGTGTGTATTATTGCCTATTCGGTCACAACCAAGTTCATTCAAATAATGATTGACCTTGCGTAGAGTCTTTTTTAAAATACCCTTTTTTGAAATGTAATGCTTAATTGTCAATTATTCGTTATGTATCATCGTCTAATTAGCCTCCTCCATAATTAACGAAATCTGATTACATATCAGTTGACCAAGATTGTTCTACCTGAAGACCTATTTCTCTTTTTTCAAGCTTTTTTTTAAAAATCATATACACATAAAGTATTATGTACTGCAAAAATGTTTATACGCATTACAAGTATGCATTAAATGTATGCATTCATTTTTTATTGAAAAAGATTGGCTTAGACTTTATGGGAAATAAATTTCTAATTACCTCCCATTATTTACATGAGATGTAAATTCGGTAATATCTTTCCAAATAATGCTTTAAGGAACTTACAATATTCATAAATCATCATTTGAGCGTTATATTCATGATTAAATAAGAAGTTGAGTTAAAGGATCAATAAATTGTAATTTTTAGAACAAAATAAAACGTTGAAGTGTTTATGTTTTATCATTATTTATGTCACCATCGATTTTTATCACACCAAAATTCAACAAAACGGATATAATTGTTATCCCAGACTACGATAAATGATATTCAATTTAGTTTTGAATTATTTTACTACATATTTATTTATATTGATCATATAAAATGATTATTGAATCATTTTCTCTTTAAAAAGGTTATTGTTGTATTAAATGAATTAGAATAATAAAGTCTTAATCTGAGTAATTTGACAGAAACACAATCTGTCAACAATTCCATTTTAAAGTATCGAAATCACTAACATAAAGTGTTTATATTATGATAACGATTCTAAGCATAATTACATGTATAAGAAGTGTTTAAAGCAATTGTTTAATTTTTAAAATAACTTGTACGTTTCATCATTTACAGATGTGGCTATAACAGATGTAACAAATCAAGAAGTAAACGAAATGGCAACCGGAGGTCAGCCACAGACGCTAGATAACCGTATATTTTTGTTTCGGTTACAAATACTAGTCATTGATGGTGGCCTCCTTGTATTGAGGACTATACTGGACCAGTCCCTGACATCTCAATGCATAACGTTCAGTGCGTGCTTGAATCAAGAAAAGTCAACAATAACACGTTTGAAAAGCCGCGGCGTTATAACCCAGGTCCAATATGACGTGTTGTTTCCAGCGGGAGGTAAAGTCCCATCTTCGTCAGATTTAGACATCACGCTGATTATTTGTCTTCTTAGAAATCTGAAATGTTTTGGATTAAATAAAACATTTGACTGGAGGGCAACACCAGCACAAACCGATGTATCAATGGAAGCAGACATATGTCGGTTAAAGGATTTCCGAAATAAAGTAAGTATATTTGACATGCGATTTATAAATTCATGCTTTGGCAATACAGAAGAATAAAAGTAAATGTATATATTGGTAATATAAATATCTACGTATTTTAAAAGTAATTAAATACTGCCACTTAAGTTTAACTTAAATATAATTTAATCAATCATCATACTTAAAGCATATACAACTTTTAATATTTCTAGACAATAACTAATTCGGTGTGTTGCATATCTTTACAGTAGTTGTGCAGTCGTACTTTAAAGATTAAAACATAAACATCTTAAACAAGAATTGAATTTTTTATCCTACATATCCGATGCATTTTTTTCGAGTTATCATTACTTTCATGAAAATTCCGGGCTTTAATTCATGTCATGAAGTAATCCATCACGGCATTATCCGAGGTTATATTGCTATCATCAAATAGGCAAAGATATTGATACTTTCATAAAATAATTAAATAAAACTGACATCATGAAAAAATCCGAAATATAATTGACGTTAAGAAACCATCCAAGATAAAACTGCCATCATAAAACAATCTGAGGTAATTGTCGGCATGAAAAAATACGAGATAATCCTGTCGTAGAGAAACGATCCCAGATATTACTGGTGTCGTGAAACAATCCGAGATAATACATCCGTCAAAAAAGAATCCAAGACAATAATGCTATCAAGAATCAATTCGAGATGACACTGCTGTCATGAAATAATCCGAGATAAAACTGCCGTCAAGAAAACAATCCGAGCTAATACTACCATCATGAAACAATCCGATATATTACTGCAGTCATGAAATAATGCGAGCTTATACTGCCTTCATTAAAAACAATCCGAGATAATACATCCTTTATAAAACAATCAGATATTATTCTGCCACTATGAAAAAATCTTAGATAATACTTTCGTCATGAAACAATAACAGATAATACTTCCCTCATGAAACAATTAGAGATAATAATGTCACTTTGAAAGAATCCGAGATATTACTTCCCTACTGAAACAATCCGGGATAATACTTCCCTCATGAAACAATCCGAGATAACACTGCCATCATAAAAGAATCTTAGATAATACTGACGTCAAGAAAACAATGCGTTATAAAACTGACGTCATGAAAAAATTCGAAGTGAAACTGCCCCCATGAAATATTCCAAGTAAATACTTCCCTCACGAAACAATCAAATAATACTGCGAACATAAAAGAATCAAAGATTATATAGCCGCTAACATGAATTTTTTTTTTAAATTTATCCGACTTGGGGATGAAATTTTTCGAGTTATCATTACTGTCATGAAAAAAAACCCGGGTTTTTATTAATCACATATAATCAATCACGACATAATACGAGGTGTTATTACTTTCATCAAGTCTGCTAAGATATTACTACTATCATTAAAATAATCCAAGATAAAACTGCCGTCATAAAACATCCGAGTTAAAACTGCCTCCAAGAAACAATCCTAGATATTACTGCCGTCAAGAAATAATCCGAGGTAACTCTGCTGTCAAGAAATAATCCGAGGTAATACTGCTGTCAAGAAATAATCCGAGATAATACTGCTGTCAAAAAATAATCAGAGGTAATACTGCTGTCAAGAAATAATCCGAGGTAATACTGCCGTCAAGAAATAATCCGAGGCAATACTGCTGTCAAGATATAATCAGAGGTAATATTGATGAAAAGAAATAATCCGAGGTTATACTGCTGTCAAGAAATAATCCGATATAATACTGCCGGAAAGAAATAATACGAGATCAAACTGCCGTCAAGAAATAATCCGAGATAGTACTGCCGTCAAGAAATAATCTGAGATAATAAAGCCGTCAAGAAATAATCCGAGGCAACACTGCCGTCAAGAAATAATCCGAGATAATACTGCCGTCAAGATATAATCCCAGATAATAAAGAAATAATCCGAGATAATACTGTCGTCAAGAAATAATCCGAGATCATACTGCCGTCAAGAAATAATCCGAGAAAATACAGCCGTCAAGAAATAATCCGAGATAAAACTGCCGTCAAGAAATAATCCGAGATAATACTGCCGTCAAGAAATAATCCGAGATAGTACTGCCGTCAATAAATAATCCGAGATAATACTGCCGTCAAGAAATAATCCGAGATAATACTGCCATCAAGAAATAATCCGAGATAATACTGCCGTCAGTGAATAATCCGAGATAATACTGCCGTCAAAAATAATCCGAGATAATACTGCTGACAAGAAATAATCCGAGATAATACTGCCGTCATGAAATAATCCGAGATAATACTACCGTCAAGAAATTATCCGAGATAATACTGCCGTCAAAAATTATCCGAGTTATTGCTGCAGTCAAGAAATAATACGAGATATTACTGCAATCAAGAAATAATCCGAGATTATACTACCGTCAAGACATTATCCGAGATAATACTACCGTCAAGAAATTATCCGAGGTAATACTGCCGTCAAGAAATAATCCGAAATAAAACTGCCGTCAAGAAATAATCCGAGGTAATACTGCCGTCAAGAAATAATTCGAGATAGTACTACCGTCAAGAAATTATCCGAGATAATACTGCCGTCAAGAAATGATCCGAGTTATTACTGCAGTCAAGAAATAATACGAGATATTACTGCAGTCAAGAAATAATCCGAGGTAACACTGTCGTCAAGAAATAATCCGAGATAATACTGCCGTCAAGAAATAATCCGAGATAATACTGCCGTCAAGAAATAATCCGAGATAATAAAGAAATAATCCGAGATAATACTGCCGTCATGAAATAATCCGAGATAATACTGCCGTCAAGAAATAATCCGAGATAATACTGCCGTCAAGAAATAATCCGAAATAATACTGCCGTCAAGAAATAATCCAACATAATACTGCCGTCAGTGAATAATCCGAGATAATACTGCCGTCAGTGAATAATCCGAGATAATACTGCCGTCAAAAATAATCCGAGATAATACTGCTGTCAAGAAATAATCCGAGATAATACTATCGTCATGAAATAATCCGAGATAATACTGCCCGTCAAGAAATAATCCGAGATAATACTGCCGTCAATAAATAATTCCGATCGATAATACTCTGCCGTCAAGAAATAATCCAAGATTATACTGCGTTTCAAGAAATAATCTGAGATAATATTGCCGTCAAGAAATAATCCGAGATAATACTGCCGTCAAGAAAATAATCCGAGATAACTACTGCGTCAGAAAAATCCGAAATAAGACTGCCGTCAAGAAATAATCCGAGATAATACTGCCGTCAGTGAATAATCCGAGATAATACTGCCGTCAAAAATAATCCGAGATAATACTGCTGTCAAGAAATAATCCGAGATAATACTGCTGTCAAGAAATAATCCGAGATAATACTGCCGTCAGTGAATAATCCGAGATAATACTGCCGTCAAAAATAATCCGAGATAATACTGCTGTCAAGAAATAATCCGAGATAATACTGCCGTCATGAAATAATCCGAGATAATACTGCCGTCAAGAAATAATCCGAGATAATACTGCCGTCAAGAAATAATCTGAGATAATACTACCTTCAAGAAATTATCCGAGATAATACTACCGTCAAGATATGATCCGAGATATTACTGCAGTCAAGAAATAATACGAGATATAACTGCATTCAAGAAATAATCCGAGATAATACTGCCGTCAAGAAAAAATCCGAAATAATACTGCTGTTAAGAAATTATCCGAGATAATACTACCGTTAAGAAAAAATACGAGATAATACTGCCGTCAAGATATAATTCGAGATAATACTGCCGTCAACAAATAATACGAGATATTACTGCAGTCAAGAAATAATCCGAGATAATACTGCCGTCAAGAAATAATCTGAGATAATACTGCCGTCATGAAAAAATCCGAGATAATACTGCAGTCAAGAAATAATCCGAGATAAAACTGCCGTCAAGAAATAATCCGAGGCAACACTGCCGTCAAAAAATATTCCGAGATAATACTGCCGTCATGAAATAATCCCAGATAAAACTGCCGTCAAGAAATAATCCGAGGCAACACTGCCGTCAAGAAATAATCCGCAGATAAATACTGCCGTCAAGAAATTATTCCCAGATAATAAAGAAATAATCCGAGATAATACTGGTCGTCAAGAAAAATCCGAGAAAATACAAGCCGTCAAGAAATAAATCCGAGATAAAACTGCGTCAAAGAAATAATCCGAGATCAATACTGCCGTCAAGAAATAATCCCAGATAATAAAAAAATTAATCCGAGATAATACTGTCGTCAAGAAATAATCCGAGAAAAAACAGCCGTCAAGAAATAATCCGAGATAAAACTGCCGTCAAGAAATAATCCGAGATATTACTGCCATCAAGAAAATAATCCGAGATAATACTGCCTTCAAAATAATCCGAGATAATACTGCTGACAAACAATAATCCGAGATAATATGGCCGTCATGAAATAATCGAGATAATATACCGGTCAAGAAATTTATCCGAGATAAATACTGGGCCCCGTAAAAAAATGTATCCGAGTTATTGCTGCCGTCAAGAAATAATACGAGATATACTGCAGTCAAGAAAATAATGCCGAGATAATACGGCGTTAAGAAAAATCCCGAAATAAGACTGCCGTCAAGAAATATCCGAGATAAATACTGGCCGTCAGTGAATAATTCCGAAAATAAATACTGCCGTCCAAAAATAATCCGAGATAATACTGCTGTCAAGAAATAATCCGAGATAATACTGCCGTCAAGAAATAATCCGAGATAATACTACCTTCAAGAAAATATCCGAGATAATACTGCCGTCAAGATATGATCCGATATATTACTGCAGTCAAGAAATAATACGAGATAATACTGCCATCAAGAAATAATCCGAGATAATACTGCCGTCAAGAAATAATCTGAGATAATACTGCCGTCATGAAAAAATCCGAGATAATACTGCAGTCAAGATATAATTCGAGATAATACTGCAGGCAAGAAATAATACGAGATAATACTGCCGTCAATAAATAATCCGAGATAATACTACCTTCAAGAATTTATCCGAGATCATACTGCCGTCAAGAAATGATCCGAAATATTAATGCAGTCAAGAAATAATACGAGATATTACTGCAGTCAAGAAATAATCCAAGATAAGAAAGAAATAATCCGAGATAATACTGCCGTCAAGAAATAATCCGAGATTATACTGCCGTCAAGAAATAATCTGAGATAATACTGCCGTCAAGAAATAATCCGAGATAATACTGCCGTCAAGAAATAATCCGAGATAATACTGCCGTCAAGAAATAATCCGAGATAATACTGCCGTCAAGAAATAATCCGAGATAATACTGCCGTCAGTGAATAATCCGAATAATACTGCCATCAAGAAATAATCCGAGATAATACTGCCGTCAGTGAATATCCGAGATAATACTGCCGTCAAAATAATCCGAGATAATTTACTGCCGTCAAGAAATAATCCGAGATAATACTGCCGTCAAGAAATAATCTGGGGATAATACTACCTTCAAGAAAATTATCCGAGATAATACTACCTCAAGATATGATCCGAGATATTACTGCAGTCAAGAAATAATACGAGATAATAACTGCATTCAAGAAATAATCCGAGATAATACTGCCAGTCAAGAAAAAATTCCGAAAATAATTTTACTGCTGTTAGAAATAAATCCGAGATAATACCTACCGTTAAGAAAAAATACGAGATAATACTGCCGTCAACGATTAATTTTCGAGATAATACTGCCGTCAACAAATAATACGAGATATTACTGCAGTCAAGAAATAATCCGAGATAATTACTGCCCGTCAAGAAATAATCTGAGATAAATACTGCCGTCATGAAAAAATCCGAGATAATCTATAACTGCCGTCAAGAAATTAATCCGAGATTTTAAAACTGCCGTCAAGAAATAATCCGAGGCAACACTGGCGTCAAGAAATAATCCGAGATAATACTGCCGTCATGAAATAATCCCAGATAAAACTGCCATCAAGAAATAATCCGAGGCAACACTGCCGTCAAGAAATAATCCGAGATAATACTGCCGTCAAGAAATTATCCCAGATAATAAAGAAATAATCCGAGATAATACTGTCGTCAAGAAATAATCCGAGAAAATACAGCCGTCAAGAAATAATCCGAGATAAAACTGCCGTCAAGAAATAATCCGCGATAATACTGCCGTCAAGAAATAATCCCAGATAATAAAAAATTAATCCGAGATAATACTGTCGTCAAGAAATAATCCGAGAAAAAACAGCCGTCAAGAAATAATCTGAGATAAAACTGCCGTCAAGAAATAATCCGAGATATTACTGCCATCAAGAAATAATCCGAGATAATACTGCCGTCAAAATAATCCGAGATAATACTGCTGACAAACAATAATCCGAGATAATACTGCCGTCATGAAATAATCCGAGATAATACTACCGTCAAGAAATTATCCGAGATAATACTGCCGTCAAAAATTATCCGAGTTATTGCTGCAGTCAAGAAATAATACGAGATATAACTGCAGTCAAGAAATAATCCGAGATTATACTACCGTCAAGACATTATCCGAGATAATACTACCGTCAAAAAATTATCCGAGGTAACACTGCCGTCAAGAAATAATCCGAGATAATACTGCCGTCAAGAAATAATCCGAAATAAAACTGCCGTCAAGAAATAATCCGAGGTAATACTGCCGTCAAGAAATTATTCGAGATAGTACTACCGTCAAGAAATTATCCGAGATAATACTGCCGTCAAGAAATAATCCGTGATAATAAAGAAATAATCCGAGAAAATACTGCCGTCAAGAAATAATCCGAGATAATTCTGCCGTCAAGAAATAATCCGAGATAATACTGCCGTCAAGAAATAATCCAACATAATACTGCCGTCAGTGAATAATCCGAGATAATACTGCCGTCAAAAATAATCCGAGATAATATTGCACTCATGAAGTAACCCTTGATAATACTGCAGTCATGAAATAATCCGAGATAATACTGACGTCATGAAACATGAGACATTTCGGATGAAATTTTTAGAGTTATCATTCTGCTGCAGAGTATTATTTATGTCATTTAATAATAAATCACGACATAATACGAGTTAATATTATTACCATCAAAAAGGCTAATATATTACTACTATACAGTCATGAAACAATCAGATATATATACTGTTGTCATGAAATAATGAATTATTCCAGAAATTAACGAATCCGAGATATTAAAAAATCTGAGATAATTCTGCAGTCATGAAACAATCCGGGATATTACTGCAATTAAAAACAATCCGAGATAATACGTCCGCTATAAAACAGTCCGAGATAATACTGCCGTCATGAAATTATACGAGATAATGCTGCGGTCATGAAATATTCCGAGATATTACTGCTGTCATTAAAAGAACAAAGTTTTACTACCGTCATGACACATACCGAGATTTTACTACCGTCATGACACATACCGAGATTTTACTACCGTCATGACACTTACCGAGATTGTACTACCATCATGACACTTACCGAGATTTTACAACCGTCATGACACATCCCGAGATTTTAACTACCATCATGACACATACCGAGATTGGTACTACCGTCATGAAAAGCTTACGAATTGTAAACTACCATCAGACACATACGAGATTGGTACTACATCATGACAATACCGAGATTGTACTACCATCAATGGCCATAACAGAGCAAATTGTACTACATCATGACAATACCGAGATTTTACTACCGTCATGAACAGTACCGAGATTTTTACTAAGCCGTCATGACACATACCGAGATTTTACTCATGACAACATATCCCGAGATTTTAACTACCGTCCATGCATGGTACCGAGATTTTACTAACCGTCATGACACATACCGAGATTTATTACTACCGTCATGACACATACCGAGATTTTACTACCGGTCATGACACATACCGAGATTTTAGCTACCGTCATGACACATACTCGAGATTTTACTACCGTCATTGACACATACCGCGATTTTACTAACCGTCATGACACATACCGAGATTTTACTGGCCGTCATGACGACATAACTCGCGTTTTACTACCGTCATGACACATCCGAGATTTTTACTACCGTCATGACACAATACGAGATTTTACTACGTCCAATGAGCAACATACGAATTTTACTACCGTCATGACACATCGAAATTTTAGCTAAAACGTCATGACACATACGGAGATTTTTACTGCGTCATGAACATACGAGATTTTACTACGGTAATGACTCATACGGGAGATTTTACAACCGGGTCATGAACACATAACCAAGAGATTTTACTAACGTCAGGAACACATACCGAGATTTTCAAACCGTATGACACATACCGAAATTGTACTACCGTCATGACACATACAGAGATGTACTACCGTCGCTGACACAGTACCGGAGATGTACTACGCGTCATGAACATACGAGATTTACTACCGTCATGACACATACGGGATTGTAACTACGTAATGACTCAATACCGAGATTTTAACAACGTCATGACACATACCGGAGATTTTTCAACTTCGAACGTCAGACACATACCGAGATTTTCAACCGTCAAGGTGACACATACCGGGAGATTGTATAAACGTCATGACAATACCGGAGAATTTTACTTAACCGTATGACACATACCGAGATTTTAACACCGTCATGACCCATGACATACCGAGATTGTTAACTACCGTATACACATACGAGATTGTACTCCGTCATCGACACACTACGAGATTGTTACGTCATGACAACATACCCAAGATTTTACAACCGTCATGACACATACCGCGATTTTACTAACGTCATGACACATACGAGATTTTAAAACCGTCCATGACACATACCGAGATTTTTACAACCGGTCATGACACATACGCGAATTTTACTGGCGTCATGACACATTACCGAGATAATACAACAAACGCGTCATTGACACATACCGAGATTTTACAACCGCAATGACACTACCGGTGATTTCATAACGTCATGAACATACCGAGATTTTTACAACCGTTTGACACTAAGGAGATTTTACAACCGTCAATGACACCATACCCGAGATTTTACAAACGTCATGACACATACCGAGATTTTACTACGCGTCATGACACTTTACCGAGATTTTACAAACCGATCATGACATACGAGATTGTACTACCGGTCCATGAATACGAGATTTTACTAGTTCATGACACAATACCGAGATTTTACTACGGTCATGACAATACCGAGATTGTACTACCGTCATGACCATACCGAGATTTTACTACGTCATCGACACATACAGAGATTTTACTACTCGCGTCATGCCACTTACCGAGATTTTACAACCGTCATGAAACATACGAGATTTTACAACCGTCCATGACCATACCGAGATTTTATACTGTCATGATCACAATACCGAGATTGTACTAAATCAGTCATGACACTGTACCGAGATTTTACTACCGTCATGAACAACTAACCGAGATTTTACTACATCATGACAATACCGAGATTTTAACTACAGCTCATGACACTTACGGAGATTTTACAACCGTCATGAACACATAACGATATTTTTACTACCGTCATGACACATACCGAGATTTTCACCGTCAATGAACACATACGAGATTTTACACGTCAATGACAACATACCGAGATTGTAACTACGTCATGACACTTTACCGAGATTTGTACAAACCGGTCGATGACAGCATACCGCATCATTTAACTACCGTCATAGACACATACGCCGGAGATTTTACTAGCGTCATGTACACATACCGAGATTTTACTACCGTCATTGAACATTACCGAGATTGGTACTACGTCATGACACATACCGAGATTTACTTACGTCATGACACTACCGAGATTGTACTACCTCATGAACACATTACCGAGATTGGTTACTACCGTCCTGAAACATACGAGATTGTACTAACGTCATGACACATACCGGAGATTTCTACCGTCCATGAACATACGCGGGGATTGTATACCGTAATGACTCATCCGAGATTTTTACAACCGTCATGAACATACGAAAGATTTTTACTTCCGTCATGACATACCGAGATTTTACAACGTTCAACTGACAAATACGAGATTGTTACTACCGCTCATGGACACATACCGAGATTTTACTCCGTCATGACACATACGAGATTTTAACTACCGTCATGACACATACCGAGATTGTACTACCGTCATGACACATACGAGATTGTACTACCGTCATGACACATACCGAGCATTGTACTACCGTCATGACACATACGGATTTACAACCGTCCATGAACACGAATTTTAAATACCGTCATGACACATACCGAGATTTTACTAACGTCATGACACATACCGAGATTTTACTACCGTCATGACACATACCGAGATTTTACTACCGTCATGACACATACCGAGATTGTACTACCGTCATGACACATACCGAGATTTTACTACCGTCATGACACATACCGAGATTTAAACCCGTCATGACACATACCGAGATTTTTACAACCGTCATGACACATACCGGAATTTTACAACCGTCATGACACATACGAATTTTACAACCGTCATGACACATACCGATTTTACTACCGTCATGACACATACCGAGATTTTAACTGCCGTCATGACACAATACCGAGATTTTACAACCGTCATGACACATACCGAGATTTTACTAGCGTCATGACACATACCGAGATTTTACTACCGTCATGACACAATACCGAGATTTTACAAACGTCATGACACATACCGAAATTTTACTACCGTAATGACACATACCGAGATTTTACTACCGTCATGACACATACCGACATTTTACTACCGTCATGACACTTACCGAGATTGTACTACCGTCATGACACATACCGAGATTTTACTACCGTCATGACACATACCGAGATTTTACTGGCGTCATGACACATACCGAGATTGTACTACCGTCATGAAATAAATCCGGGATATAACTACATTCATGAAATAATCCGAGATACTACTGCAGTCATGAAATAATTCGCCATATTACTGTCGTCATTAAATAATCCTAGATATAATATCGTCATGAAAAAATCCGGTATAGTACTGCCGTCATAAAACAGTCCAAGAAATTGCTATCATCATGAAATAAATCGAGGTATAACTACAGTCATTACATAATCCGAGATATTACTGCCTACATGAAACAATCCGAGATTTTACTTCCGTTATGTGACAATCCAAGCATTTATTGCCGTCATTAAACAATGGGAGCTTTTACTGGAGTCATGAAACATCCGAGCTTTTATGTCGATTTGAACTAATGTAAGGTTCTACTGCCACGATGAAACAATCGGAGCTTTACTGCCGTCATAAAATAATCCGAGATACTACTGCAGCCTTGAAACAATCCGAGATGTTTTGACAGTGATTTGGTTCCTGGTGGTATGGATGTGTAAAACCGCAAACTTTGACATTACTTTGTAATTTCTAAATGGATTTTCGTCATGCTTTAACACAAAAGCCCTTTTGACAAAATCTTTAAACATACCATATTTAACTTGATCTTGACTAACAAATTACCTTGACTTAGCCAGAAACGATTGGATTAGCTTAGCTTTGTCATAATTTTTTGTAAGTAATTTTCTTTGTATTTTTTCCATCAAATGTTTTACATTTTACTTGGTAGGGCTTTTTAAACTTCGTCAGTTATTTATATCTCAATTCATAAGAAGTGTATTGTGCATGTTCTCTACATTCATACTTTTGGGTTTTTATACCCTGCATTGTCGAAAATAAAACTGTATAGACTAAATCACGTAAAACAATGGCATAATTACATTCTATCGTTCAATTACCTGTGGAGTAAAATGGGTCTTAAATCTAAAAAAAAATTTAGTTATTGTTTCATTCCAAGCATGTCATATATACAATACATCACCAATATTCAATCATACAAAAATACATGTTGGACCAATCTCGATAGATTTATAGGAGATATTTAAAAAACAGATGAGATACTAGTAAAAATATATTCTATAACTAAAAAACAAATTTACGTGATTATCACCAAGTACATGTATATATAACAGACATTTTTGCTTATTCCTTCATGAAAATCATATATACTTCAAAATCAATGCCCAAGAAATATTTGTGACAATACTACTGCAATTAACTTGTTATGTGAGTGAGGCCAAATAGTCACATGTTCATACAAAAGCGTAAGTTAGTGAGCATCATGTACCTCAGCATTGCTGTATAATATAATTATGCAGTAAAAGAGTAATGATGTTCCAAAATGAATGAGTATATCATGGAGTATAAGGTGTGTAACCAAATAATATTTCGAATAAGTACATGATTATTGCTAAATGTGTGGATACAATAAGTACATGATTGAACATGGTATGTGTCCCAATAAGTACACAGATTGTAAATGATGCATAACCAAATAAGTACATGGAAGAACATGGTGGGTGAAAGGACATTATTCTGCACACCTTAGATGACAGTATGAGAAAATAAATAATATTAACAATAATTGGTTGGTTGAATAATTATTTGACTGTCTCAGGGTGATCGCCTTCCAGCATGATACATTTGTGTGCCAGTGTAGATACAATTTGTAGGGTACAAACAAACTGCACTAAACCCAGCCATTAAATCACAACCATTTTTAGATCAACCCATACACAATATGTCTTAATATTCAATGTCGATACACTGTGGCAATGTAACTGCTATATCATTGCCACAGTTAAATCTTCCTTCACAACCAAAATAAAACAAAAATATCTGTCATCTTCAATTATAAAATTTAAAGCTAATTGCTGTTAAAAACTATGTACTATGTACACTTTTATCGTTACATTTTTCTACTACTTTAATAACAGGACTAAAACATCCTAATTTACACATGAACAAATTAACTTCTAAGCAAGTTTTGGCACTTACTCATATTACATTAGTATTACTGAATAATAACTTTGAATTTCTCATCACTATCAGGTCGATAAAATTAATAACAACAACTGCAGCTTGTTTCAAAAAGTACATTTCTTAAATCATTGTATAACTGACATTCTAGTAATAACATGAGTTTTGATCCTCTACCACATGACAAAAACGGACATATGGAGAGATTTTCAAATCTTCGGTTTCTATACAAAATTGGTGCCACACCACATCTTAATTTGCTAAAAGCTGATCTGTGGCTCACAGGCAAAATCATTGTACAAAAAGGTTCACACAATATTTTTCTTTAAAATTTAAAATATGTCCGTAATTTATGTCCGCATCTACCTGATGAGCCCGTTGGTGCATTAATTTTTATCAAACCACTCTTTTTTAAACATCTCTAGCAATATCACTCTTGGGATATAGTCATGGATACATCATTATATATTGACAGGTCTAACTTCATTCAACTGTTTATGTAACCGCCAAAAAATACCAGTTTTTTACATCTTGATTGACTTACTTGAGGAACCAGAGCGCAATTCGCTTATTTAATCTTGTAGTATTGGTACATGAGAGATCGGGCTCAAAAATTGACTAATGACTTCCATTGCGGTACATGTGGCGGGCACCCATCCCATATCACCAGAAACAGCTTGCTGTTGGTGTGTATTTCCCAACACCAAGAAAAAAACCTCATTGCCCGATGTTGCACTGCTGCAATACAGGAACAATTTTTATGACCCCATATTGCAGCTCCTTAGGCAATAAACCGGCCATCACAGCAGAGTCAATTCATTTGGTAAAACCTTATAAGGCAGACCACCAATAACTTTGCACATTTGGCATAAGTAGAACGAGGGCACGACTAGCGCTCTGAGCTACCATTTTAGCTGTTATAAAGCCCAAATCTAAATACTCGTTAATTAACAATCCCAGATATGAATAATTGTCAGAATACAGAAATATTATCACATTGTTCATCGCACATCTAAATTCATGTTTCTGATCGTGTCATAGACTCTGAAATTACATTTATCAGGATTTACATACTCATATCATTTCGACCACAATGTGTACAACAAATCTGCCTTACTTTCATATTCAAAATTATCAATGTCTCACTTGACAAAATGGTTTGTGTTGTTATTGGTTCGTTTGTTTTGGAAGGGGGGGGGGTAGTGGGTGATCTGTAGACGGGAGAAGAAGGGGAGGGCTTGCTTTTGTTACTTTTGATTCAGTAATAATTTGAGCTCATATTTCATGTTGAATCATATTGTTTTTTTTATTCAGATAAGTCATATATCAAACAACGACTGCAATACAACAAAATGATTTTACAGCTTGGTGGAATGAGTATTGAACAGGTGAGCACATTTCCCTTTTATAGTATTATTGATATCTTTGTAACCTTTCAATCTATTTTTAAATGAAGAAAGAGTATTATATACGGTAAGTAATATATTCTTAAAAAATGTAAACATATGGGATATAAAATACAAATTTAATAAATCATATAACATCATAATCCATATAAACATGTAGCGTCAAACATTTATAAGTATACATGTTTGACGCTACATGTACGTCAAAACAAGTAAAGAATGAATTTCAAACGAGCCAATTTCCTCATGGAGACATTTGAGTATTGAAATTATTTACAGCACTTCTCGCTCTATTAAAGGGACACCATTGAGGCTTTTAGACATGACGGGATTGGAAATAATTTTTCGGATTATTGTTCCGTTTGTAGTAGGTCTCTGTTGCTTCCAGAACAAATATTCTAACCGTATAAAACGACAAAATATTGACAAAAGCAACGCAAAAAAGCAAAATACAATTTTGAGCTTACCTTTCTTTGGTTATTTCTGTTAAATTGTCCAATTTGATCTATGTAGGAATTTCAAATTTTATATTTTAGACTATGGTTCATTTAATTGGAAAATAATGTTTGTACATTTTGGAAATCTCCAACACAATGTGAATTATTTTGACTTATTAATGCAAAAGATTGGTGTATTTATACTTAAGAAACATTGACACTTTCAAGTATCAATACTTTGAGAGCGTCACGCTTTTCAGGTGTCAAGTGCATTCAGTACTTTACGATTTTAAGGTATCAAGTATTTTCAGTATTTTTCGATTTTCAGTGTCAAGTACTTTCCGTGCGTCACGTTTTTCAGGTGTCAAGTACTTTCCGTGTTTCACAATTTTCGGTGTCATTTCGCGATTTTCAAGTATCAATACTTTGAGTGCGTCACGATTATCAAATGTCAAGTGTTTCAGTGTTTCATGATTTTCAGGTGTCAAATACTTTCAGTGTTTCATGATTTTTAGGTGTCGAGTACTTTCAGTGTTTCACGATTTTCAGATATAAGTGCTTTCAGTGTTTCACGATTTTCAGGGGTCAAGTACTTTCAGTTTTTTACGATTTTTTAGGTGTCAA
Source organism: Ruditapes philippinarum (assembly GCF_026571515.1). Lineage (NCBI taxonomy): Eukaryota > Metazoa > Mollusca > Bivalvia > Venerida > Veneridae > Ruditapes > Ruditapes philippinarum. Next base: position 45,948 of record NW_026857396.1, read on the forward strand.
GTCCTTTCAGTGTATCACGATTTTAAGGTGCCAAGTACCTTTAGTGCTTCATGGTCGGTTTTCAGGTGTCAGGTACTTTCAATATTTTTCGATTTTCAGTGTCAAGTATATTCCGTGTGTCACATTTTTCAGGTGTCAAGTAGTTTCCGTGTTTCACAATTTTCGGTGTAATTTCGCGATTTTCAAGTACAGTCGACTTCGGTTATAACGAACTCAATGGGGCATTGAAATATCGTTCGTTATATCCGAAGTTCGCTACAAGCGAAGTAGCAACAACTTGCTGACTAATTTGGTCGGGCAAATTTGCCGTGACAAAGCCATACTCTTCACAGGTTACCGTTGATACTGGTATGTTACTGCAGCGGTTATTTAATGTGGGGCATTTTATTGAGCAATATATTATGTACATGGTACATATATTTATTCATGTATTAATTGTCTATGAAGTTCTTACCATTTGTTTTCTTTTACTTTTAGCTTATTATCGTTTAGTTAATAATGCAAACACAAAAAATCGATTACTTGGCAATCATCGGGTATTTACAGCAATCAACTGAGGGTGTGAAATACAAATTTTCCGTAACAAGTAGGAAATTATGTAATGAGAATATTTTTCAAAATTTGTATTCCCTTAAGCCATAACTAACCTGTCATTCGATTGTTTAATTATCGGATAGTGTTATTTATGTACTGATCCTAATCAAGCGCATCCCGATATTTCAATAATAACAGTTTGTTATAACCGAGGAAATTTAAATGTTTTCAGTCATTTGGGGCTTGAAAAAATGGTTCGTTATAGCCGAAAATTCGCTATAAGCGAGTTCGTATTAAGCGATGTGATTTAATATAAAATAAAGAAGGAATCGGCCGGGGATCTCAGATTTAGTTCGCTATTAACGATAATTCGTTATAAGCGAGTTCGTTATAAGTGGAGTCGACTGTATCAGTACTTTGTGTGCGTCACGATTATCAAATATCAAGTGCTTTCAGTGTTTCATGATTTTCAGGTGTCAAATACTATTTTTAGGTGTCGAGTACTTTCAGTGTTTCACGATTTTCAGATATAAAGTGCTGTCAGTCTTTTACGATTTCAGGAATCATGTACTTTCAGTGTTTTACGATTTTTTAGGTGTCAAGTCCTTTCAGTGTATCACGATTTTTAGGTGCCAAGTACCTTTAGTACTTCATGGTCGGTTTTCAGGTGTCAAGTACTTTCGGTGTTTCACGATTTTCATGTGTCATGTACTTAAAGTGTTTCACGATTTCAGGTGTCAAGTACTTTCAGTTTTTCACGATTTTCAGGTGTCAAGTACTTTCAGTATTTCTTGATTTTCAGGTGTCAAGTACTTTCAGTGAGTCACGTTATTCAGGTGCCAAGTACTTTCAGTGTATCACGGTTTTCAGGTGTCAAGTACGTTCAATGTTTTGTGATTTTCAAGTATCAGTACTTTGAGTGCGTCACAATTATTCAATGTCAAGTGCTTTCAGTGTTACACGGTTTTCAGGTGTCAAATACTTTCAGTGTTTCAAGATTTTCAGTTATAAAGAGCTTTCAGTGTTTCACGATTTTCAAGAGTCAAGTACTTTCAGCGTTTAACGATTTCAGGTGTCAAGTGCTTTCAGTGTTTCATGATTTTCAGGCGCCAAGTTCTTTCAGTGTTTCACGATTTTCAGGTGTCAATTGCTTTCAGTGTTTCACAATTTTCAGGTGTCAAGTACTTCTAGTTTTTCACGATTTTAAGGTGTCAAGTTCCTTCAGTGTTTCACGGTTTTCAGGTGTCAAGTACCATTAGTGTTTCATGAGTTTCAGGTGTCATGTACATTCAGTGTTTCACGATTTTCAGGTATCAAATGCTTTCAGTGTTTAACGATTTTCTTGTGTCTATTTCTTTCTTTCTTATATTCGATTTCAAGTTGTTTCAGTGCGTTATAATTCACAAGTATCAGATATTCCAGTCCTTCGCAGTTTTCAAGTACCAATTATTTCAGTGCGTTACACATTCAGGTGTTCAGTTATCCGTGCATCACAATTTTCATTAATTCCAGTATGTCATAATTTTCGGTAAATTTCAATGCTTCATAGTGTTTTACAATTTTCAGGTTTCCTGTTCATTCAGTGCTTCCCAATTTTTAGGATTCAAGTAATTAAAAAAATCTCGATTTAAGGGTTCCCAGTATCTACAGTGCAATACTCTCAGTTCTTGACTATTTTCAGGTTTTAAGTACTTTCAATGTTACAAAATTTTGATGTTTCTAGTCATTACAGTGCTTCCAAATTTTCAGGTTCTCCAGTACATTCAGTGATTAAATATTTCAGATTCCCGGTACATTCAGTGCGTCACAATTTTTAGGTTTTCTTGTACTTTTACTTATGTCTATGAGATATCTTAGATATTTTACAGGAAAAATAGTTTAGAATACGTCCCTGGTGTTAAATTTGCCATGCCTTAGGGGTCATGATGATCCTTACTGGGGCTTAAATTTAATAGCAACCAGTGGATCAACAATCGTTACTTTACAGTCATCAGTGACTTTGATAGCAACTATTGTCTTCAGTTTTTTCTGTAGCAGCAATTGACTTTCCAAAGTAATTAGTGATCTCATGAGGCATCGCTGACTTTCCAGAGTAACCAGTGACTTCAAAAACGACCATTCTTTAGCAACAAGCCAATTCCATATCAGCCGTTCTTTTTCCTAAACAAAACATGTGTTTATTAGCAACAAGTTATTTTCGTCAATTATTGATGTAAAATTAAGCAAGCAGTGATTTCCAAAAACAAAATGAATTTTTTTTTATCAACCTGTCACTTCTATAGAAGCTATTGACTCTCATTGCATTTATTGTTTTCCAGAGCATACAGTGACTTTCCATATTTCCATAGGAACCATTTTATTTCTTAGCTACCATTAACTTTCCATAGAAACTATTGATTTTAAATCGAGGAATCAAACATTGACTTTCATAGTAACCACTAACTTCCAAAGACACCTTAAGTTTTTTTTATAGCCACCAGTGAATTTTTTAATTACTAATAAAGTTTCTTAGCAATAACAACCCATAAACGTTTTTACATTTGCACGATTTCAGATGCAGATATGACCTTTGTGATATCAGTAAAAGATTAAGACTTAATATCTGTTTTCCATTGATAGTAAACAGTGTTAATTGGCCCTTGTTAACAAGAGCCTTTATAATAAGTAGAGTAATCATGACTCTTGTTCAGAATAATGTGTTGTTTTTTTCATGCATAATATTTTATAAACAGATAAGTTGTTGGATCAACATCTTCGATAAACACTTAAAAAGATCAAACAACCAAACTTAAATGATATTGTTGTTATTTAATTCCGGTTTTAGATACTTATGCGTCGAAGTTCTTCAGCTTTGAATATTCAGCAAACAATTGCCGAATTCAAAACTTGCCCTCTTGATCTGGAAGAAGAGAGAAGGATACAGAAAGAAATAAAAAAGTGGAAGGACTATGAAGATGATGTTGACCGTCTGAAGCAGGAAATGACAGCAGTGAAAGACAATATATCTGACGTGAAGAAAGACATTGAAGACGTAAAGGGAAATGTAACTGAAGTAAAAAAAGACATTGAAGGCATAAGGAAAAATGTAACTGAGGTGAAAAGAGACCTAGAAGGCGTAAAAGAAAATGATACTGCAGTGAAGAGAAACCTTGAAGGCATAAAGGAAAATGTAACTGAAGTGAAGAAAGACCTTGAAGACGCAAAAGAAAATGATACTGCAATGAAGAGAGACATTGAAGACATAAAGGAAAATGTAACTGATGTGAAGAGAGACGTCGATGAGTTTAAAAGACGGCAAGGGACAGGTTTGTTACTTTTTAAGCTTAAATATTTTATTGTTTAATGAATTCTACATTATTGAGATATCTTTAGAAAGGCTGAGAAAAGAATATACTAGAATACTAACAAATACTATGAAACCTTTTTGGATTAAGGATTTCATGTCAACAGCAATAATTCTATAAATCAATTCCCTTTCCAGACCATTGCCATTGCCAGAAATATAAACAATATAACACTATTTAAGAAAAACGGAAATTCTCTCTTTCGAAGATTATAATCGATTCCTTCCACTTTGCAAATATAACAAACTTAATTTATTACATGCTTTTCGGTGGTTTATAGAAATATATCAGTGAAATAAAAACTGGTAATTTCACTGTTTTAAACAGTGAAATTACCAATTTGATAATTTCACTGTTTTGAATTTAAGCCCGTTACGTTGTTTTAGTGAAATACCATCGTGCACAGTACTGGAAAACCATTTTTAATGACGTGACGTGTCATAAATGACGTCACGTTGTATTAGTATTTTGCGCGCGCTTTTCATTTAGTTCTAGTTAAAAAGTCTTTTTAAACGTTCTTTCATGTAATAAAAAGAAAATTTGTTTAGTTTAGTGTAAGATTGAAATATATTTCGCCTCGTGAACACCAAAAGTTCATATTTTCACTCGTGGCTGCGCCCACTCGTGAAATTATACCTTTTGGTGCTCACTCGGTGAAATATATTCCGATCTTACACTGAACTAAACAATATCCTCAATATCTTGCTGTAAATATTAAATGTAAATCTACAATATTTCTAGGTTTTGAGTCACAATCTCGTGGATGATACAAGTGATAAATAACTATTTAATAATTTTAAAGATCATTTTAACTTATTTTATATGGTTTTATATCATAAATTTAATATAATGCTTAAATGAAGATTTATCAATATTGTAAGTTCCAAAAAACAATATTTGTAAAGATATTACCGAATTTACATTTCATGTTTATAACAGGAGGTAATTAGAAATTTATTTTCTATAATGTCTATGTCATTTTTTCAATAAGAAATAAATGCATATATTTCAATTATTACATATAATGTGACAAGTAATTGCAGTACATACTTTAGATATTCTTCGATGTTTGAAAATTATTTTAGAAGCATAATTATATACAAATATAAAATTTCGCATATTTAAGTGTGGTTACATACAGGATCTTTAAACGTAAATATCGTGCACGCGCGTTTTTATTCAGATTATTCGGTTGCGTTTAGTTTTTTTACCATGTATGTTTAGCTTCCGGTATTGAATCGGTGAAACTTCACAATTTCCGTTCCTGATGTATATTGATGTATATTGTCAAGCTCACCCGTGCAATATCATGAACACTGGTCACTTGTTCTGTGTTGTATTTATCCAATTGTTTTGTTTGTTTTATATGTTTCTATTTGAGAAAGATATTCATTGGTTCTTTTAAATATTTTTTAACTTCTGTGCACTGTTTGCTCTTCCTGACCCGCTCATTCTTTTCAGTCACCTCTTGCAAATCACACGTTTACTGTTATTTAGGAATGATCAGTACCAAGTCTAGTTGTGCATATTGTCAGCATTTTCCGGTTCAGTGATTTTTGTCAGAGTTATGACCCTTTAATAATTTTTAATTTTAAAGTTTGTCCGGACTACTTCTCTTATACCACTATTGCAATTTCAATGAAACTTTACAGGATTGATCTGTAGCTCAAGTCCTTGCGCATATTGCACGAGTTTTCCGGTTGAATGATTTTTGGCCGAGTTATGGCCCTTTGACAAAAAGGTGTTTTTTTCTGTCGTTGCCAGATACACAAAAGCTTGTCCGGACTACTCCTCATAAACTACTGGTGCAATTTTATCCAAACTTTACAGGAATGATCAGTACCAAGTCTAGTTGTGCACTGTCTGTCTGTCTGTCTGTCACAAAATTTGTCCCAACATGAAATTGGCCATCATGAGGCGACACATGTGATTACTGATCGCTCTTGTTTTAATTATTCATAACATTTACAGCATGATAGAATATTTAAGATGTTCAAAACATATTCCATAATTACATAGGTGGTTTAACCTCCTTACCAAAGAAAGTCACAATTTATTTACCAGAGCACATTTCAGCCACCACATTTTCTTGGACAGGCTGTCAAGCAGCTTCGCAGTACTACATGTAGTTGCATTCACTCTAAATTGCAACGTGCTGATAACTTCAGTACATGCTAGGGCAAAGGTACTCTTCGAAATGTGGTACGATCAATCACAGTGAAAATGACTTTCACCATCCGAGATTCGAACCCCGGGTATCCAGATTTACTTCGAGCCGAACGGTACGGATACTCCCAATTTCAAGCATGCGCATGTCTTTTATATTGACTTGGACTGCCTTCACCCTCTATGTCTTCATTATCTTGCAGACGTTGGAATATGTAAGTATAATAATTATTGAATCAATCGTTGCTTACATTTTCAATATGCGAATCAACGAAATTATATGACCAGAGAACCACCGCAAAAAATAATTATCGTATCTTTCCTACATTAAATATACAATTGAAAATTCAAAAATCTGGAGACAAAGTGATCCCTCGGAAGCATTAATCACAACAAAATTACACGAGAACTTCAGACTCGGTTTGATTGAGTCTGTACATGAGGGATAATGAATATGTGCAACATCTCTCACGCCCCTTAGCACCGGCTTGAGCGGTACTCTATTCTTAGTCACAGGGGGCCTACACGGGGGCGCGGAACGAGATTTAAGAAATGCATCTCCCATCATTTCCTTGTGAGGATTGTAAGGTCCTTCCTTAGCAGTCCTTTATCACGCAGACTGCATTATACTAGAAGAAACCGGAAACTAAAAATGTAATTGCACATATTTATACATAATTATGGTGTTTAAAAGTTATATATAGTTAACAAGTAAAGTCTGTTATTTATGTTATTATAAGTTTATTGTAATATGCCGCTTTTCATGGAATGGTACTAACGTGTCACATTAAAGGTTCCATGATAACCACCATATGAACACATATGCGGATGTTTCAAAATTCTAAATTTTACCAGTTCATGTTAAAATGTTATATACTGCTTAAGCCGGTGCTAGGGGACGTTGACGGTAATTTGCACTTACCAGTAAAAGTAAAGTAATTGCATTTTATAGTCTAAGTTTCATGCTTACGCACGTTCACCGACTTTACAGCTATTACCCCTGGTCATCGGGCTACTGGTATCTATCTATCAATCTCCCTAGGGAGTCTTTTAACTCCGCTTAGTGCAGCCGACACTTTGGCGCAACGGAATTATACCACCCTCGCAGGTACCCATTTACACCTGGGTGAAGTGAAGCAATCGCAGGTAAATTTCTTGCTCAAGGAAATTAGCAGTGCCCCTGGTGGGGTTCGAACTCAGGACCTCTCGATCCCTAAGCGCGCGTCCTACCACTGGACTACCAGTACCGTCCATGAACAGGCTCAAATTTTCAAATTTGCAGTGTTGGGCTTTCTCGAGGGATTCTTATTTTTCTCTGTTATATAACTACCACTCAAGCTTTATTATTATTTAGCATGAATGATTATATTTGATCCTTGATCTCATAATTATTGTCATTTTAAAATGTAATGTCATATACAATGTATTCTAATTAATAGGACCGTGGTTGAAAAGATATTCCTTGCGTTAACTTTAAATATTATATTCCTTAATATGTCATTTGCCATGTCTAAATTTATAAAAATAAAATTCAAAGAAAATTTTTTTTTTTTTTTTGATAATATTTTGCCATGGCAAACTTTTATGTACTTGCCATGGCAAATTTTTGCCATGGACATGCCATGGCAAATTTTTGCCATGGAATTGCCATGGCAAATTTGCCATGGCAGAAATTTGCCATGGCATTTCTATGGCAAACATTTGCCATGGCAAAATGAAAAAAAATTAGAGATTACAATAAAAACATAACAATAGCACCAATAACATGTCAAAGGATAAGTTTTAGAATGTTTTGTGATGTTTTAAAAAAATAATTGCCATGGCAAAAGTAGGAAAAATCTTGCCATGGCAATTCTAATTTGCCATGGCAAATTATTTGCCATGGCAAAATGCCGAAATGCCATGGCAAAACACACTTTGCCATGGCAAATGCAAACTTTCAATGCATTTTTACAAAAAAGTATTAAAGATAGAAAAACAAAACATATTAACTTTTAAACCTTTTAGTAAATATGACAATTTAAGATAGTTTTCATTTTTTTAAAGCGCGTAAAAATAGGGGTTGAATTTGCCAAAAACTGGCGCTGCAAAAAGAAACCGGCAGCTATTTTTAGATCTACGTTTGCTTTATTTCAATTAAAATTGAAGTAATTTCATAAGTAAATATATTCATACAGACGCTGTCATGTCATCAAAATTAAGTTATTTGTTTTTTCTTATTCCGCTTCGAATGTGTATATAAATCTGTTTTATTGTATTTTGTTTTTATATTTGTAAGATGTATAATTATTTTATTATATATCTAAATAAATGTAGACCATTTTTATTTGGAATATATTAAAAGATCGAACCTACACCCAGAGTTTGTTTCTATCCAGTGTAGAAATATTTAACCCTGCGACACTTGCATATGATATATTTATCAGATTTTGGAACGAAATAACGTAAACTTATATTTTCATGCATGTAGCACTTCTTTCTTATAGTAGCGTTTTGATTTACAACTTCATTCATAAGGGTAAAATGACGTCTTTCGAAGAACGAAATTCATTCATAACAGGCGCGTTAGATAGACGTCATTTAAAACAGGCGACGTGTCTTACATTTCTAGCGCCGGTATAAACATTAGATAGTCCAGTCTGATATGTAAGAAAAACAAGTACTAAAACCTTGTAATCAACTTATTTGAGTATTGATCGGCATAGACATTAATTGGTGAAAAACAGTGTGGAGGTCCCATACCCGGGTGCAAAAAATCCATGCTTCCCAGGGATTTCCATGCAAAATAAGAGGCTGGAGTATTGGAACAAAATTTTCCAGCCATGTCCAGACTTAAGCTGAAAAGAAACGGGCTGGAAAAACAGGGAAAAAACATTGAACATTTTCCATGGAAAAGCATGGACTTTATTCCATGCTTTTCCATGTACATGGAGTATTGGAACAAAAGTATGGATTTTTTCCAGGGTATTCCATGTTTCTGCCAACCATATAGGCTGGACTTTTCACCATGGTAAATACTCCAGATTTCGTTTCAATTCCGCCCAGAATCCGTACCAATATTACGAAGGGGTGTGCAGCCCCATCATGATTATTAGTACCTGAATGATTGAATAACAGACTTTAATTAATTTGTAATTAAACTTAAAGCCTGTAATTAAATGAATATTTATTTCATTGTACATAATTTCATGTAGATATATAAAAATACTGTATTTAACTATCAATTCATTTACTTTTTAGCATAGACATTTTTTAGGTACCCTTTTACAACTACATGAAATGTTAAAAGTGTCAAAGTTCAAATCATCTACAGTAACTTGCGTTTGAATAAATGATGATTTTATGATATCTTCGTAAAACAATATTTAGTACAGTAGAATCCCTTCTTAAGACCAACTCAGATTTAAGACCACCCCGCTATTAAGGCCATTTTTTAAAAGTATGGAATTTTCCGTTCTTTATGCAAATAGTTACATGCTGCAGAATTAAGACCATCCCGGTTATCCACTTTTAAGACAACAAGATTCAGTCCCAATTCTTTGATTTATTCTTTATTTGAGACCACTGATTTAAAAGTCAACACCTACCAAGATCACAGATTTGTTGTTATTATCTGCTTAAAAGCTCTTAGGCATGACACTTGATTTTACAAGGTGTCAAAAAACCGTTATTGTAAGGTTACTATATGAAATAAGGTGTGAAAGTAAATTTTAGAGTTACTTTGGCTAAATGTTGCTTTCATCATATTTATTTTGCAAATAAACAATTTCTTATAATATATGATAGGTAACAGAAAGAGCATCGTAACACGAGGCTATCTGATTTGTACGAGGGGGCGTAGATTGCCGAGTGTTTTGATGTTCTTTCTCTTTTGTATCAAAGTCGAAAATACAAGCACGTTCCCTGGTGTCACAATATGAAACCCCAGATAAAAAGTAACCAATGAACGAGCACCTGAATATGATATTTCTATCGCTATCTCTTTCTCTGTCGTCACAATATGTAAACCCATACAAAATGAACCAATCAATGGGCATGCTCTGCAGTGCAGGTAACTTATACTTGCACTCCAGTTTACGCACTGTGCATGTATATTTATACGATTTAGCTCTGACACATTTTCAACAGAAACGTCCCCAAACTATGATACAAATGATGTACATTACATGTTAATATTTAAATCAGACCAAAAGGAATTTTATATTAAATTTCTACAGTAAAATGATTTGCTCTCATCTGATTAAGTATTATAACATATATTGTAATTGAAGGTAAAGATAATATATATTGTTTGTTCATCCAAAATGACTAAAATAGACCATGGTCATAAAGCATGTAAGCAAAGATAAGAAAATTCACAATAAAGACCACCCCGCAATTAAGATCACTTTGGTCAAGTCCCATAGGTGGTTTTAATTGAGGGATTTTACGGTAAATAAAGTCAGATTTCTTGTTGTTGTTTTTACAAGTTTTTTTTTCCAGCATTCTTAGAGAATGTTTAACACATTTCCAGCATCAAAAAAATCTAAGTTTCACTTTCCATGCTACATGGAAGTAAAGTCCAAAGTTTTCCACCCTGTTTCCACAAATGTCCAGCCAATTTTAAGCCATGCTAGAAACGACTGGACAAAAAAGTCCATATAGCATGGAAAAAATACCGCATTCTCCATGAATTTCTATGGAATTAAATGATTTTTCAGTTTTCCAATGTTAACCAGCCTCTCTTCCAGGCTTACCCTGGAAAATCTACACCCAGACAGGCACCCCTTGATTGGTACAAAAGTCCTTGTGGTTAAAGTCATAATATTATTTTTAGAAATATTCAGAAACGCCGGCTGGCTCGACACTGAATGGTTCGCATACATATCATCAATCAAACCTAATCAACATTTTGCAATTTGATACCTAAATCAATTGATTAAATCATTAATTATTAATGTTTTGAGAAACAAGACCTTTATTTGTCTTTTGGAGCAAGTCCAGATCTATGGCTATCCTTCTGGTTTTCTTCATACAGTCCCTGTTCAGATCTCTCAGCTGGGTATTCCTCAGAGGCTCCTACTATTGACTTGTCGTTGAGGTGTGTCACGTGTATTGCAACGTTGTTATGAATGCTTTGGCATTGACGGGGGAAAATTAGATAACTAAACAGTTTAAATAATAAATCTAATTTGTGTTTGAAATTATTTTTGTCCATTAGGATTGCAGTGTTTCAAATGAATCGTAACACATTTACTTTGGTAAATCCGCAAACTGTGAATCAGTAGATAGTAAATCGACTGTTTATAAAAATAATTCAAAATACCTAGCTTGTTATTTAAAATTTATTAGTATTCTATGTATTTAAAAAAAATATTTGGTCAGACAACTTTAAACTTTACTTAAACATTTTTATATAAACTATAGTCCTTAGATATATTCATTTTTTATTTTTTTGTATAGTAATCTATTTAGATAAAAATCAAGCCTGGATGTCATGACGTCATTAATATGAGCCATAGGTAAACAAAGTTTCTAAAAATATCCGATTTAAAACAACATGCTTGAATTTCAAAATCGAAGAATGCTATGCCACGAACAATATTTGCAGAGATTTCATTATTTAACTTCATTTCTTTCTTTTGCATGCAGCAAAACACAATATTCTTTGTTGTTCCTTTTAATTTTGCCTTATCTGCAATTAAAACACTCGGACAAAGTGAGATAACCAAACATTCATGTGTATTTGACTAAATATAAATGTAAAGGATAGTTCTTACCATAATAAAATAAAATGTAAAGGCTAGTTCTTACATGAAATGTACAGAATAGTTATTTAACTTTCTAGTTAATTTGCTGAGATATTTAAGTTCTGTTTAACAGTACTTCCCTCAACAACGAAAAATTACTCTGCATTTCAGATCTCATTACATTTTCTAGTGATCAGTTTATTTTACATACGAACTTACTTCATCTTATTTTACTCAAAACCTGAGTTGTAAATTTTGTCAAAATAACGAGAAAATAATAGCAGGTACACACACTAAATTATGCTGTTCAATAAGTGCCTAATATATGATATGATCATTGATGTGTTCAATTGATATAATGTTTATAATTCTCATATATTTTTGTATATTAATCAAGTATTTATTGACGACCCCGGTGAGCGGCGTCGTCTCTTATGGCATGCTTTTTATTTTGGCCTATGGAAGGAGCTGTTATTATAAGCAGTTAATGTCATGTTGTGTTAATTAGTTTTATTTTGATTCGTAAAAATCAAGTAAACAAATATGTTAGTATATTTGTATTTAATAACCTTAGGTAAAAAGCATGTGCATTGTGATATTATTTTTACAAAATTGCAGGCTCAGTGTAACAGCTTGTATATATATAAAATGTAACAAAACTCGATGTTCCCATTGCTCACGCATTAACCTTTTCCCTGATATAAGCGTGTTTTGACGGCTCTGCCCCCCCCCCCCCGATTTGAGGCCCCAGACAGTGAAAAATTCCCTATTTAGGCTCCAAAAACTGTTTTTCGTTTGAGAAATGTTGTTAAAAAATTGAACACTTTTTCGGCGCGGCCCCCATCAAAATGATACATCGGGGGTTGCCAGAATGGGGACGTGCCCCCTTCTGTTTGGGGGGTTTGAAGGGGGCGGTAGTCTCCCTCATCACCAGGAAAATTTTGGACATCTGACAGGATAAAAATGGCCTCAGGTCGATCTTAAGGTGACGTTTTACCAACACTGAAAAACCTTTTACTCTGTCTCATTGTATTGAGAAGTTTCAGTACTTTAAAATCAGTTTTGATGGGGAAAAAAGCAAAATAGTGATTTTTCGCAATTTGAGACGTCCCCGGTTGCCATGGTAGCAGGAAATTTAAGATTGAACATGTTGTTACAGAGGTTATGGTTCAGTCAACATATGTACCAAGTTTCATCAGTATTGAAGAATTTTTCATAGTTTATAGCAGTTTGAACTTGTAACAGGAGGCTTTTCAATGAAAACGGCCATTTTTCACAATATGCTCATGGGATAAAAGGTTAACACTGGTTCATCATTTACCAGTTACATTACCAAACAAAACTGTAAGTTATGTTACAATACACACTGTCAAACTAAAAATGGTGTTTACCTTATGACTTGTAATAAATGCAATACACAATATGTTAAACTAAGTAAGCAGTTTGAAGACGAATGAATAGTCACAAATTTGATATATGTAATTTTACAGATCCGTCATCTTTCACAAATGTTGCCACACTTTACATTTTAATTTGAATGATCATAATTCCATTGACTTTTCATTTATGCTCATATCATTGAAAATTATATGGACAGTCTATAACAGCCACCGGAAAATCTTTGCACCACCGGGATAGTGGCAAACTTCACTACCATTTATACTTGCCCTAAACACCCAAAAATCATTTCATCCGATAGATTTAATGTTAATTATTAATAATTGACTTCATTTAAAGCTATTTTTATTTTTTTCTTATCAAAAATTGTATTTTAAAAAAAATTCCGGGCGGAATTTCATGTATTCCGATCGGAATTATGCTGTCCGGGCGGAATTATTTAAATTCCAATTGGAATTTATTCCAACATTATTATTTATTCCAACGGGAATTTCAATTTTTATGAAATTGTCGAAATACATAAACACATGCTTAATATGTATTTGTATGCATTTTCTTGTTGAAATAACGTCTATTTAAGCATTTTTCGGAAAATCCGATTGGATTTTTTCCCATTAAATTTAACTGGAAAAAAATCCGATTGGAATAAAACCCAACTGGACATTATTCCAGTTGGAGTTTTTTCCAATACTTTTTATTGGAAATAAATCCTATTGGAATTAATTCCAATTTAAAAGGAACGGAAATTAATCCAATTGGAAGGTAATATATATTAAGATTTAAGGTAGTTTTATGTACTTCCCGGACTAAATAAAGACAAATATGGGCCGAAACGTGTTAGAGCCGATTTTTGCACGGGCCGATTTGATGTAATACTAAACTGCTGACGAATGATGATATATATGATAATTTATATAAGAAACTGCTAACAAGTTTAAATAAAAAAGCGTTATCGAAAACTGCTGACAAGTTAGATAAAGAAGGAAAAACATTGAAAATGTCAATTAGGTGTCAACTAGCTATTAGTGTTATTCTAGGCGACGTCGAGAGATGCTTTATAAGACGTATATTCAAGATGACACTATTACAAATAATAAATATTGATATATAAATAATAATTGATATATTTCTCAATTTCTATTGTTAAATTATCTTATTTCAGTATGTTAAAGAAATGTCTTCTATGTGATATATATTGGATAAAATTTAGAAAATGTAGTCATAATATGGTGATCTTACATATAAAAGAATATCATATTCCTGAAAATATATGAAGTGAGTGAGTGAGTTGGTGAGTGAGTGAGTGAGTGCACTCATTTTTTCATTCATTCATTTTTTCATTCATTCATTTTTTCATTCATTCATTCACTCACTCACTCATTGTTTCATTCATTCATTCTATTCATTCATTCATTCATTCATTCATTCATTCATTCATTCATTGGATGATTACTTTAAATTTCTTAGACCGTACCATAATCATTTAGCTGTAAAATTGGGCGGGGTTTGGCTTATGCAGTTCTTATTTTCAATTACCAATGAATAAAGGAATTCTCATTCGGCTAATAAAATGATTGGAATAAAAAATGAATCAATAACATATATCTGATTGGCCCCAAATGTATGTTCACACCCCAAAATCTTGTGAAAACATTCCATCAATTAAGTTTTATTACCCTTTAATCAGATTGAGATCGAATTGCATGGTGTGAAAAACACAAATGACCATCTTTGGATATGTCACACAAAAAATAAATAAAATGTGGATCATTTAGCCGTAAATTTTACATACAGTTTATTAAGAATTAGCTCTAAAAAGATTGTTTCTTTGTTCAGTTCATTAATTAATTAATTTAACGCTCTTTACATTCAGGAAAACATATTTTATAAAATCATGCCGACCACATAAATTTGTGAAAAACTGCTGATCAGCTACATATTAATTCAATTTTATTTAAGGCCGTAAAACTTCTTATTCTATGTGCAAGATGGATATATCACACACAAAAAAAAATGTGGATCATTTAGCCGTAAATTTTACATACAGTTTATGAAGGAATGTAGCTCTAAAAAGATTGTTTCTTTGTCTAGTTCATATGTTGAAAAATATCTAAAGTGTGTGTATCGAAGCTTTTAAAATTGTCAAAACATTTTGAATCTATTTCATTTTAGTTTTAAAATGTGCACATGAATAACCCTTTGAGAATGTTGTAGGAAACTAATATTTAACATTCATTCATTCATTCATTCATTCATTCATTCATTCATTCATTCATTCATTCATTCATTCATTCATTCATTCATTCATTCATTCATTCATTCATTCTTTCATTCATTCATTCATTCATTCATTCATTCATTCATTCATTCATTCATTCATTCATTCATTCATTCATTCATTCATTCATTCATTCATTCATTCATTCATTCATTCATTCATTCATTCATTCATTCATTCATTCATTCATTCATTCATTCATTCATTCATTCATTCATTCATTCATTCATTCATTCATTCATTCATTCATTCATTCATTCATTCATTCATTCATTCATTCATTCATTCATTCATTCATTCATTCATTCATTCATTCATTCATTCATTCATTCATTCATTCATTGCATGATTACTTTAAATTTCTGAGACCGTACCATAATCATTTAGCTGTAAAGTTGGGCGGGGTTAGGCTTATGCAGTTCTTATTTTCAATTACCAATGAATTCGGCTAATAAATTGATTGGAATGCAAAATGAATCAATGACATATATCTGATTGGCCCCATATGTATGTTCACACCCCAAAATCTTGTGAAAACATTCCATCAATTAAGTTTTATCACCCTTTAT
This sequence comes from Ruditapes philippinarum, assembly GCF_026571515.1. Classification (NCBI taxonomy): domain Eukaryota; kingdom Metazoa; phylum Mollusca; class Bivalvia; order Venerida; family Veneridae; genus Ruditapes; species Ruditapes philippinarum. The sequence goes on from NW_026857396.1 coordinate 61,966, forward strand.
TCAGATTGAGATGGAATTGCATGGTGTGAAAAACACAAAGACCATCTTTGGATATATCACACAAAAACATAAATAAAATGTGGATCAATTAGCCGTAAATTTTACATACAGTTTACGAAGGAAATTAGCTCTAAAAGGATTGTTTGTTTTTTTTGTTTAATTCATTAATTAATTAATTTAACGCCCTTTACATTCAGGAAAACATATTTTATTAAATCATGCCGACCATTTAAATTTGTGAAAAACTGCTGATCACCTAGATATTAATTCAATTTTATTTAAGGCCGTAAAACTTCTTATTCTATATGTTCGGTAAATTTAATGCTCTTTACATGCAAGCGAGAAAGATGTACAAAGAAAAAAGATATTTTGCCGTGAAATTATTATTCATTTTATGTTGTCTGCAAAGTTAATATATTGTATTAAGTCATGTCAACGATTAAATTTAATACAAAAATAAAATGCTGATCAATTTAATATTAATTTTAATTGATAAAAGCCGTAAAACTCTTCTTTTTCTATATGGTCAGCAAATTTAACCTTCATTCAGGCGAGCAAATGCTGACCACTTAAATATATAGTGAAAATGCTGATTAGGTAGATATATAGAGAAAATTGATATTTTGCAATGAAATTGATATTTATTTTAAACTGTCTGCAAAGTTAATATATTGTATTGTCATGTCGATCATTGAATTTTGTAAAATAAAAAAATATATTTTCGAAATTATGAACAAATAATATATTTTTTTAATATGTTGAAAAATATCTAAAGTGTATGTATCACCTTAAAATAATTATCATGTTCAATTTATAGTGTTATTAAGAAAAATGCCTCGTCGTCAAAAATTGGGGGAGATTACGACAACTTAACACCTTTACAACAGAACTCCTTTACCGCAGCAACCCTTTAATGAAGAACAACAGCTTCCGATAATCTGGCTTTATATTTTATCGACAACATATAAGAATACACCTTAAGGCAAACTTAACGGACCCCTGTAGCGTTGAATGCCATATATATCGAACACTCGTAGACGCTGTCTTTATCTGATCGCGATCACTCAGGCGCTTTAACTACCTTACTCTTGACAATCATAAATATCAGGCATCCGAAGGTGCTGTCTTAATCTGATCGGGGTCATAAGGCGCTTTGACCGCATTACCTCGATCAGAACAAGCATCTATAAGATAAAGAATCAGGTTCAACATTTCATCATTCATCATAGCTTAAGTTGGGAAACCGAGACGGGAACACACGCATACATTCCTGCTAGAAATATTGCGCACGAACAATCACATCTTTATCAGGTTGAGAAGCCGGGCAGGGAACACACATACACACACAAAAATAGAAAAAAACCGGGACCGGCAAAATAAAGACGAGTTTCACGAACTTCACTGATTTCGCAAACAATCATTTATCGAGATATTTTTTATGGCAGCTTTACTAACAGATAGGTTTTTTAACAGATTGCATTTAAGGAAAACAATTCCACTTTATAATATGTATAAGTGGCAGTTTAAATATATGTATATAGTAAGCAGAAGTAAAATATCGTCTGCATATCGTGAAGTAATGGTGCCAGCGCAATGTCATAGAACGTCATTCTGTTCACAGTGTATTAAAACAAATATCTATTCTTACGAACGAAATTTTACAATAAAATATTAAATAAGTATAGGTTAAAGTTTATTAGTACGTACTAACATAAATAAATTGGTTAGGTGCGCGAGGATGAATGAATGAAAGAATGAAAGAATGAAAGAATGAATGAATGAATGAATGAATGAATAAATAAATAAATAAATAAATAAATAAATAAATAAATAAATAAATAAATAAATAAATAAATATTATTATGAATGAATGAATGAATGAATGAATGAATGAATGAATGAATGAATGAATAAATAAATAAATAAATAAATTATATATTATATTTATTTTTTCATTTATTACTTTGCGTGCACGACTATATTTATCTGCGCGTTTTCATAGACGTTAATAATTTTAAAGCCATTATACTTGAAATTTTTGCATAAGACAGACAGGCAGACAGAAAACTTTATTTTCACTCACGGTATTACAGAACAGAACAGAACAGAACATTTATTTCACTTGTACATCATGTACATCGTGCACATAAATAACATATTTACACAACACAAGTATAGTCACACAATCTATATAAAACAATACAAATGTTATATCAACCAATGAGTTATTAAGAGGATGATTATGATTATATATTTTGATTCATTTATTTATTTCTACGATTAAAAGCAATCTTACTAAATTGACAAAGTTTAACAAGAGTATCTTTTTCCCTGCAATTTAACAATTCGATAAGTTTATGCATGTTTGGTCTGATATAATAATATCGATCAATATATAACCGTCGTATATCATTAAAACATGGACATTTAAATACAAAGTGGAATTCGTCATCGATGTCTCTTGTATCACAGAAAAGACATACTCGTTCATTTCTGGGTAATCTATTAATTCCATACCTATTTGTTTGTACCCGTAATGAATGAGCTGACACTCTTAGTTTTACTAAATATGTTCTTCAATCAAAAGGTAATAGACCAAGATACCTTTCAAATTCATTTTTGTCTTTAAATTCTAACATTGTGCTACCTGACTTATTACTATGCCAACCTTGCAAGAACAATCTATTAACTGCTGTCTAAAAATACTTAAAAACGGCTTTTCTTTAACAAAATGAGGATTATCAAAAACATAATTATATCCATTTTCACACAATAATTTTTTTACATTTGAGACCCAATTCTTTTTACCATTTATACAATCATTATATGACATGTTATATACAGTTTTCAAAATTATATTATCTGTACTGTTAAGTTTAAGCCAAAATTATATTATTCTAATATATCTCGAAATATACAAAGGATATCGTCCCAATTCGCCATAAACTGCAACATTAGGAGTCGACATTTTAACAAAAAGAATTTTCTTACAAAATTTAAGGTGAATTCTTTCGATTTCTTTTGATTTTGTAAACCCCCATATTTCACTTGAATAATTTAGTACTGATCCGACAAAAGAATCAAAAAGTTGACAAATAATTTTAGGTTTCATTTTATATTTTTGACATTTAACTAATAAAACATTCATTGATTTCAAAGCTTTACCGACCAATTGTTGTTGATTTAATGCAAAACTTCCCGTATAATTAAAAACAGTTCCTAGATAGTTAAAATCATTTACAACTTCCAAAATTGTCCCATTATACACAAAAGTCTCATTATTTCTAAGTCCCCCACGTTTACGAAATACCATAACTTTGGTTTTTTGTACATTGACTTCAAGACTCCATAGTTTGCAATACTCAGAAAGTAATATAAGATTAGTGTTAATTTCATCCGGAGTCTTCCCAAGAATAACCATATCATCTGCAAACAAAAGTAGAATAAGAATAATATCATCAATATTTACACCTGAATTTATATCATCTTGCAAAAATAACTCTAAGTTAACCCCGTGCTTATACAACATTATATATTACAAAAACAACATGAGGATGTATGCAAATAACACAAATTAAGCAATATATGGTTCCGGAAGAGATCAGCAATAGAAAAAATGGGGAAAAATAAAATAGAAAAACAATTATTTATGCATTCAGTATCATATATCAGATGATATAAGATTATAAGAATAATCAAAGATGGCATTGATTATGTTAATGTCTTAAACTAATTAAAATACATACACACCACTAATTATTATTAACTGATAAACGTGGTCAAGATCTACTAATTGACCAGTCGCAAAAGGCAGCGTGTGATCACCTGATTTCATTGGATAACCTCTAAAACGGTCAAAATTATCTGATTGGTAGCATATCGACGGTCCAGCGATTCCCGTCTTAATGCAAATAAGAGCAACGAGGCAGTAAATTTTATTGTGGCTTTAAGGATATTTTATATCTTTTTCCGGTGAACCTAAGCACACAAAATAAAGGATATTTGGGAAAATAAACTTGCTGTAACAAATTCAAATTATTTTTCCCCATAGGTTCTTAAGGTTAAGTTGTTCTGAAGCTTTCAAATTATTTTCCAGAAAATGATGGCGAATAGAAAGACTGATATTTCCTACAACTATATTGCCGGTCCCGTGGTAAACGCACATCTAAACAACCTCAACAGAAATATTTCCGCAATTGCTCTGGTCTTTGGTTTAAACATATTTTATTTAGAATATTTGTACATGTGTAAATAACAACATAACAATAATTATAGATTTTGGCCGAAAGCAGAAGCTTATAGAAGCCATTATCTAACAATAACAATCTTCAATGTCTGTGGTGGTTGTAATTAACAAGTTACAAAAAAAAAACACATTTGATAATGCAAGATTGAAAAAGAAAAATGAAATGTTAATGGTAAGGACAAGATTTTAGTAAGTTTTGACAAAAATTAAGTAAAAAACTACAGAAAACAACTAAAGAAAAAAAACACAAAAAGGACATTAAACAAATAAAGATAAGGACAAGAAAAGAATATAAGCAGCATAGTAGTAGCAGTCAGACATTATATAAATCGTTTCGTAGAATCAATATAAAGGTATACAGACTTGAAAAGCTCTACGTTTTTGGTTGTTTGAAAGGGAATTTGAACCATGCAATAGCAGAGTGTGAGTTATGATCAGGGATCTATCCAGTTGTATGATGTTCCTATAGAGAATATCTCGCATATGTTGATACAAAGGACAGTTTAGAAGAATATGACACACTGATTCTGTTTGACCACAGGCGCATGTGTTTGATTCGGAAATATTTTTTCGGAAAAGATCATCATTTAAGGAACTACAGCCAAGTCTTAAGCGAGTATGCAGGATTTGAAGTTTGCGAGGCCCTGTGTTAAAATAATTAGGAGGTTTGTGTGGGTTTGAAAGAAGTCGCTTGAATTGTTGTAAAGATTCTGATGATTTTGTGTTCTGAGGGACTCATTTGTGCTCTGGTCTTTGGTTGATAACGAATAATTAACAGTGCAATTTTTATTGCAGTCAAAAAACAGTTTTAATATTTTCTTTATTTTAAATATAATGTGATATTCGTAAACGTCATTAACGAAGTTTTTCAGTATTCGATGCATAGAAATCACGTCTTTCTATTTTGCATCGAAATCATGTTTATTTATTTTAGTTTGACCAGTGTACATAAATGACATTTACATAGAATATAAAAATGTACAAAGATACGTATTTTTTAGACTAAATGTATTGAAACAAAGTATTTCAATGAATATGACATACATTTAAAAATAAAAATCACCATCATCTTCAAAATAACCGGGTTTATAGGAATGCGTTTCTTTTACACTATTTATGATACAATCCTTATTTATCTTACACACACACATATATATGTACATTAGTACTTTTTCCTATATACCAATACGTAAGGTTATTCGAAAGCATCTTAGATCAATAATCATTAAAGTCGCTAACAATTCGTCTGCTAATTACCGATAACAAACGGTATCGCTGAGATCTTGTGTTTTGGCATAGCAAGAGTTCTGAAGATATCTCATATTGCAGAGAAATATATATACAATGCATTCAAAACTATTTCTTCTTCATTTGCCCGTATTAGTTTCTACACATATATGACTGATACGCGGCGTATGAAAACTGTTTTATCACAAGTTTCATAGATTACTTTTAACGTAAACTATCTCATATTGCAGAGAAATATATATATACAATGCATTCAAAGCTATTTCTTCTTCATTTGTCCGTATTAGTTTCTACACATATATGACTGATACGCGGCGTATGAAAACTGTTTTCTTCACAAGTTTCATAGATTACTTTTAACGTAAACTATTTCTGTGAAATATTCACTATTTTGCAGGGAGAATGTAAACTTCAAGATCAATAAATGCTTTTATAGATTGCTCTGTCCGTTTGTTTGTTATAATAGATATAATTTACACGTGTGTCGCACAAATCAAATAAAATCTCTTTTTTTTCATAATTGCAATAATCAAGTTTGACTTTATTTGTTAAGATATTTTTATGAAATATATACCATATTGTTTAACATATGTACTTTAAGATAAATGAATGTATTATTAGATATATCTGTCCGTTTATCCATGCTAGAGTCCAGAATTACATTAATAATTGGAAAAACGCGCGCTGCAAATAAAAACGCTTTTCATGATGTTTTATTCTTACGCAGAACGTTATTTACAAAGGCATAAGTTATTCAATATATTGTAGAGACGAATGTATATGTCAAGATACTGAAATACATCTTAAAACAACTCTGCCAGTTTGTCTGCTATAATACACATACTTACATATTTCAGGAAAGTCGGACAATGCATATAAAATCGGTGTATTTCATTTTTTTATTATCAAGTTTGCCATTATTTATTAAGATATCATTATGAAACATATACCATATTGTAGGGACATCTGGAAACTTAGAGTCAACTAAAGGCAACACTACTATATTTGTCCGTTTAAGCGTGATATTGTCCAGAAATACATTCATAACGAGGGGGGGGGGGGGGGCACTCGCGCGGCTAATAAAGAAAAACAGTGTTTTTCTTGATATTCAATTCTTACAAAGGACGTTAGTTACTATGTTTCTGTTGCGGAAACAACTCTGTCCGTTTGCCTGCTAAAATAGCCACACTAACATACATAAATTTTAGAAAAGTCGGACAATTCAGACAAATCGGTGTATTTCATAATTTTCAATAATCAAGTTTGGCTTTATTTGTAAAGATGTCTTTATGAAACATATACCATATTGTTTAACATATGTACTTTAAGATAAATGAATGTATTATTAGATATATCTGTCCGTTTATCCATGCTAGTGTCAACAATTACATTAATAATTGGAAAAACGCGCGCTGCAAATAAAAATGCTTTTCATGATATTTTATTCTTACGCAGGACGTTATTTACAAAGGCATAAGTTATTCAATATATTGTAGAGACGAATGTATATGTCAAGATACTGAAATACATCTTAAAACAACTCTGCCAGTTTGTCTGCTATAATACACAAACTTACATATTCAGGAAAGTCAACAATGCATATAAAATCGGTGTATTTCATTTTTTTATTATCAAGTTTGCCATTATTTATTAAGATATCGTCATGAAACATATACCATATTGTAGGGACATCTGGAAACTTAAAGTCAACTAAAGGCAACGCTAATATATTTGTCCGTTTAAGCGTGATATTGTCCAGAAATACATTCATAACGAGGGGGGGGGGGGGGGCACTCGCGCGGCTAATAAAAAACAGTGATTTTCTTGATATTCAATTCTTACAAAGAACGTTAGTTACTATGTTTCTGTTGCGGAAACAACTCTGTCCGTTTGCCTGCTAAAATAGCCCCACTAACATACATAAATTTTAGAAAAGTCGGACAATTCAGACAAATCCGTGTATTTCATAATGTTAAATAATCAAGTTTGACTTTATTTGTTAAGATGTCTTTTTGAAACACATTCCATATTGTAGGGACACATGTATTCTTTAAGATTAATAAACGCGATTATAAATATATTTGTCCGTTGTTCTATGCTATACCTCAGAAACGCAGGGATTATTTGGACAATACAAGCAAATCGGTGTTTTTCATAATTTTTAATTTTTATGTGTTGATTTATTCAGAAAAGTATCTTCATTAAACATCAATCCTATTGTAGGGAAACATACGGCGTATATACATTACGATAAATGAATGCATTCCTATATATATCTGTCAGTTTTTCTATGATAGTGAATAGAAATACATTGTTAAATAAAAAAATAATAATAATAATTTTATAATTTGTTGATAAATATAAATTGATTTTTTGCAGCCACATATGAGATATTGATAGAATATAAATATTATAAAAGAAGCTTTGCAAACATTTGTTCATAAGAATGGAATAATAACAACAACAACAACAACAATAATAATAATAATAATAATAATAATAAAATAATAATAATAATAATAATGATATTATTAATAATAATAATAATAAATATAAAATAATAATAATAATAATAATAATAATAAAAATAATAATGATAATTATAATGAAATGATAATAATAATCATAAGAATCATAAAATAATAATAATAATAAAATAATAATAGAATAATCATCATCATCATATCATCCTGTCACAACAGCACTACCACCATCAATAATAATATAATGATAATAAAATAAAAATAATAATAAATATATAATAGTAATAATATAATATAATAATATAATAATGATATCATTATTATAATAATAATAATAATAATAAAATAATAAAATAATAATAATAATAATAATAATAATAATAATAATAATAATAATCATTATAATAATAATAATGAATAAAAGTAATGATTATATAAATTATAATCGCATCATGGAATTTTATTCTTCTTCCTTGTTTTCATCATTATTATTATTATTACTTATTATTATTTTATTATTATTATTATTATTATTATTATTATTATTATTATTTATCATCATAGTCATAAATAATTCGTAATCTCTTATTAAAAGGAAATCAAATGGATAACTGTGAAATAATTTGAAAATGAATCATTTGATGAAAATCCAGTTGGATTTTTTTCCAATAACTTTTATTGGAAAAAAATCCAGTTGGAATTTTTTCCAACAAAAATAATTGGAAATAAATCAAATCGGATTTTCATTTTTTTCAAAGCACCTTATTGGTAATTCAGCGTGTATAATTATGTTAATTTCTATCGAAAACTATCATTTGCCTTTAATTATTATCGCTTTTATACTTATTAAAATTTTTCTGTATAAAATCCAGTCGGAATTTTTTCCAGCTTCCAAAATGGGATTTTTTTATTTTAGAGAATAAGTTCTTCAAAACTAGTCAGAAAGTCATTAAAGGATGTATGAATGGTAATTTTTATAGTTTAAGCGTTGCTGGAAAAATTGAAATTCCCGTTGGAATAAATAATAATGTTGGAAAAAATTCCAATTAGAATATAAGTAAATTCCGGCCGGACAGCATAATTCCGGGCGGAATACATGAATTTCCGCCCGGACAAATTTTTTAAAATACAATTTTTGATAAGAAAAAACATTAAAATAGCTTCAAATGAAGTCAATTATTTATAATTAACATTAAATCTATCGTATGAAATGATTTTTAAGTGTTTAGGGCAAGTATAAATGGTAGTGAAGTTTGCCACTATCCCGGTGGTGCAAAGATTTTCCGGTGGCTGTTCTATATGTAAAGAAATTTTTCTTTCTTTCATATATATTCATTCTTGGGCGTAAATGGTCTTATGAAACAATAAATGTGTTTGCCCTAAGATATTTGTAATAAGAAAATAAATAGTGACTGAGTCAGCCAACTGCGGTAAAAGATGCTATAAATAGCTCGCCGCTATATTAATAAAAGTGATGACGTCTCTGTAGGTAATTTAAGTATTACTATATCCAAATAGTACTTAGCATTTATCTTTTTTTTTAATTAATACTCTTGAAAATATACATATTTGAATTGTACTTTTTCCGCAATTTCAACATCACGTGCCACTCACCGCTGTGGGTTCGAATCCCGTCAGGGACTTTGGATTATTTCATGTGAGGAGGCTATCCAGCTAGCTTACGGAACGTCGGTCGTTCTACTCAGGTGCCCGTCCGTGTCTGAAAAAAAAATGCACAGAGGGGCACCTGAGGTTTTCCTCTACCAGTAAAGCTGGACTTTCGCCAAATAACCTGTACTGTATCGGTGTGACGTAAAACCCAAATCAAACAAACAAACAATATCACGTAACTAATATTACGTCACGTCCGTTGTTTTGTTTTTTTATTATTTATCCTGATTAGGGCGTAAGCTGAAAAGTTGATAAATAACAATAAATAAAACAAGAGGGCCATGATGGCCCTGGGGTCGCTCACCTGAACATAGGCCCCCAGGGCCGGGCCAGTTTAAACCAAAGGGCTTTTATTTGAACAAACTTGGAAGATACCCATTAGAAGATATTTCATGATGTTAAGTTTTTACTATACACAAATAATGAAAAACAATGACTTTTGCCCCCCCCCCCTCTCCCTGGCAGGACCAATTTTGACCCAAGGGCTTTTATTTGAACAAACTTGGTAAACATCCATTAGAACATGTTTCATGCTAAATATCTTAGCTCTAGCTTTTTGGGTTCTTTAATAGAAGATTTTTAACTTTTTACTCTATGTATAAAGGGAAAATCAATGACCCCTGGGACAGGGCCAATTTTGACCCCAGGGCTTTTATTTGAACATATTTGGTAGACACCCATTAGAACATGTTTCATGCTAAATATCTTAGCTCTAGCTCTTTGGGTTCTTTAAAAGAAGATTTTTTTAAAGTTTTTACTATATGCATATAGGGAAAATAAATGACCCCCTGGGGCAGGGCCAATTTTGACCCCAGGGCTTTTATTTGAACAAACTTGGTAGACACTGATAAGAAGATGTTTCATGCTTAATATCTAAGCTCTAGCTCTTTGGGTTTTTTAGAAGAAGATTTTTTTAAGTTTTTACTATATGCATATAGGGAAAATCAATGACCCCCTGGGGCGGGGCCAATTTTGACCCCGGGGCTTTTATTTGAACAATCTTGGTAGACACTTATTAGAAGATGTTTCATGCTTAATATCTTAGGTCTAGCTCTTTGGGTTCTTTAAAAGAAGATTTTTTTAAGTTTTTACAATATGCATATAGGAAAAATCAATGATCCCCTGGGGCGGGGCCAATCTTGACCCCAGGGCTTTTATTTGAACAATCTTGGTAGACACTTATTAGAAGATGTTTCATGCTTAATATCTTAGGTCTAGCTTTTTTGGTTCTTTAAAAGAAGATTTTTTTAAGTGTTACTATATGCATATAGGGAAAATCAATGACCCCCTGGGGCGGGGCCAATTTTGACCCCAGGGCTTTTTTTTGAACAAACTTGGTAGACATTCATTAGAACTTGTTTATAGCCAAATATCTAAGCTCTATTATTATATTTTATTATCCCCCAAAATTGGAGAGCGTAACATATTTACAAAGTATATATATGTACATACAACAGAAGAGAATTATATACAAATGCATAACATTGTAATATAAAAGATACAATAACATGAAATTCTTTTACAATTGTAAACGTATGACTTATGAGTGTAAATTGTTGTCTTAAACGAAAGCGAAAGTTAAGACTATGATTTATATCATTCGTTTTAAAAATGAACATTGCTATATTCATCCTCAGTGACAAAAATAAACAAAGTTACTAAGTTCCGTACCAATAACTGAATCTTAATCGAAAAACGAAAATTTAAGAGAAAGTGAAGGTACCGTCTTTGTGTACATGCTTTATAAATGACTATCAATAGACGGATGTCATAAGCATTATTCCTCAACAAATCAATGATCTTAATTATTGAAACAAGTAAAAACATACAAAAAAAAAAAAAAAAAAAAAAAAAAAAAAAAAAAAAAAAAAAAAAAAAAAAAAAAAAAAAAAAAAAAAAAAAACAATGCAGGTAAATAAAAAATAACTATACAGTTTATGTCTGAGCAAAATACTACATATACTATAAAGCGATTAAATTGCCTGCTTCTTCTTTTTTTTAACGTGAAGATAAAAGTTTTGCAAGCGCGATAGCAATATGAAAGTTGACAAGTACATTATCAATAATTTTACATGCGATATATAAAAACATTTCACATTGATATTTGTAGTTATGGCAAATAAATGTGCTGTATTGGTCAAAACCTAAATTTGATATAATAGCGTTCCAGAAGGCACGTCTTTCAGTCTCTTTCCTGTGACAAAAACACATAAGGTGTTCTGTAATGTCATTTGTAAGCAGATTGCAAATGTTACAACGACGCACATATGAAAAACACATCCCGTGTCCAACTGTCTTGGCAAGTATTTCAGCAACCCATTTTAGACCCGGATTTTGTCGAATAATAACCCACAGAGGGGAAATCTTGTACGGGTGAAGTAGAAATGTTAATGCTGGCACTTGTGGCGTTAACGTTTCTAAGAATAACTCTTTTGTTGATTCATTGATTACCTTCATCTGTAAAATCTTCTTCCATTTTAATTTAGATGGAAACACACCGGTATCAATAAAAGTATAAATGACGTACAACAGATCATACTTCTGCAGTAATCTATATATGTCTGGAATAAATCCATGTTTCTGACACTGATAAGAAGATGTTTCATGCTTAATATCTAAGCTCTAGCTCTTTGGGTTTTTTAGAAGAAGATTTTTTTAAGTTTTTACTATATGCATATAAGGAAAATCAATGACCTCCTGGGGCGGGGCCAATTTTGACCCCAGGGCTTTTATTTGAACAATCTTGGTAGACACTCATTAGAAGATGTTTCATGCTTAATATCTTAGGTCTAGCTCTTTGGGTTCTTTAAAAGAAGATTTTTTTAAGTTTTTACTATATGCATATAGGGAAAATCAATGACCCCCTGGGGCGGGGCCAATTTTGACCCCAGGGCTTTTATTTGAACAATCTTGGTAGACACTCACTAGAAGATGTTTTATACCAAATATCTAAGCTCTAGCTCTTTGGGTTTTCTAGAAGAAGATGTTTAAAGTTTTTTCTTTTGGTTGCCATGGCAACCAGAGCTCTGCATGGAATGGAATTCTTTGAACAACTTTGTTAAGGCTTCACACAAGGAACATCCCTGTGAAGTTTCATTATGATCTGCCTTATGGTTTCAGAGGAGATGTCGTTTGAAAAGTGTGAACGGACAACGGACGACGTACGACGGACGACGGACACCGGACGACGGACGACAGACGAAGAGAGATGCTAATAGCTCACCCTGAGCATATGCTCAGGTGAGCTAAAAATCACGTGTTGTTGATTTTTCTATCCTAAATCCTCAAGTATTTATAAAAATAATTGCCTACCGACTCCGTTACTAACTGCGTTACAGCGACAGTGATATTCTTTACAATATGATAAACGTTTATCACCGTAATATTGGTCCTAACCGCCACATCACTCTATAATTACCCTGTCGAACATTCTCCGTGTACAACTTGATAACAATGGAGTTTTATCGATACTACTGACGAAACCCCTAGAATAAGCTTGTCGTCTCCCCAGCTTTTTCCCAGCTCTCATTTTTAAACAGAACGAAATACCTCTTCGTCTGTAATATTGAAATGTTAGTCACTGTTAATATATTGCACACTTAAGTGGTAACTGTTACATATAGCACACCATAATGGTAACTGTTATATATCTACGACAAACTCAAGCAGTTACAATTATAAAAAGCACACGTTTAAGGTGACTGTTATCATACAGCACATTTTTATGGTAATTGTTATCATACAACACACATTTATGGTCACTGTTATCATACACACACTTTTATAGAGCACACTTTTATGGTCACTGTTATCATACAGCACACTTTTATTGTCACTGTTAACATACTGCACACTTTTATGGTCACTGTTATCATACAGCACACTTTTATTGTAAATGTTATCATACAGCACACTTTTATGGTCACTGTTATCATACATCACAATTTTATTGTCACTTTTATCATACAGCACACTTTTATGGTCACTGTTATCATACATAACAATTTTATGGTCCATGTTATCATACACCACACTTTTATTGTAACTGTTATCATACAGCACACTTTATGTTAACTGTTATCAAACAGCACAATTTAACAGTTACTGTAATCATACAAAGCACTTTATGGTATCAGTTATCATACATCACACTTTTATTGACACTGTTATCATACAGCACAATTTTATGGTCACTGTTATCATACATCACACTTTTATTTTCACTATTTTCATAAAGCACACTTTTATGGAAACTGTTATCATACAGCACACTTTTATGGTCACTGTTATCATACATACACTTTTCTTGTAACTGTTATCATACAGCACACTTTATTTGTCACTGTTATCATACAGCACACTTTTATTGTCAATGTGATCATACAGCACACTTCTATGGCTACTGTTGTCATACAGCACACTTTTATGGTTACTGTTGTCATACATCACACTTTTATGGCTACTGTTATAATACAGTGCACTTTTATGGTTATTGTTATAATACAGTACACTTTTATGGTTACTGTTATAATACAGTACACTTTTATGGTTACTGTCATCACACAGCACACTTTTGGTTACTGTTATCACACAGCACAGTAATATGGCAACTGTTATCATACAGCACATGTTAGTGGTAACTTCTTAACAGAGATTTGTGTCGGATAATTGGATATAACGGTAATATGTACAAGAGCCATGTCAACATGGCCATCCCCCGCCGAATGTGTTTGCTCATTGGAAGAATGTATATGTAGTAGAGCAGAACAATTCCATTTTAAGAGGTCTTTTGGTAATGAAAACTGATGGCTGAAAATAACAAAGGGCAATAACTGAAAAATAATGCAGGATAGGTTATCATTCCTGTGTGCTGCAATCCTCATCAGTAAAATCTATCCACCTATGAAGTTTCAAGTTGATACCTCAAATACTTTTTGAGAAAAAAATTGAATTGAAAAATTAAGTATGAAAAATAACAAAGGGCAATAACTCAAAAATTATTAAAGGTAGAGTTATCATTCTTGTGCACTGCACACCTCCTGAGTTACATCTATGCACCTATGAAGTTTCATAATGATATCTCAAAGGCCTTTTGAGTTATGCTCTGGGCATAATGAATTTTGAAAAATAAAAAAGGGAAATAACTAAACAATTATGCATGGTAGAGTTATCGTTCTTGTGCACTGCACTCTTCGCCATTGAGATCCATATACCTATGAAGTTTCAAGTTGATACCTCAAATACTTTTTGAGATAAGCTCCGGAAAAAATAGTATGAAAAAGAACAAAGGGCAATAACTCAAAAATTGTATAGGGAAGAGTTATCATTCTTTTGCACAGCATTCCTCCTCAATAAGATCTATCCACCTATGACATCTGGTTTAAACATATTTTTATTCAGATAATATATACATGTTAATAATTTATAATTTAAGCAGAAAGGAATTGGACCGAGAGCTACAATAGCTCATAGTAGTCCTCTCCTTTAACAAAAGCAATATGTTTACATAATACATGGCTTATTATAATTTTAATTAAACCCTATAAAGAAAAAAAAAACGAAGAAAGAATAAAAAATAATTACAAATGCATGTATGCAATTGAAAGAAAATAATAAAGAGAAAGATGGAGAAAAGAGGAGTTTGCGGATGTTTCTATATCATTTGTCGTTTTGGTACGAACATCATTTATGGAAAAAACAAACTTGTGTGAACACTATGTTGTATGACAACTTGACAACTAGTATATTACATATTAGAATCTTTTAGTATCCCTTATAAATTTATGAACAGCGTCGAAAATAGCAGTGTTGGAGTCCGCAGGTAAAGCAGGGTCTCCATAAAGAATAACATGCAAAGTTGGAGTGCAAAAGTTGGAAAGAGTGTTTAGTAGATTGGGACGTAGATGTACATATTTTGGAAAAATAAAGAAGAAATGATAGGAATTTTCAACCACCCCACAATCACACAATGGAGACTCGGCAATATTCTTATCAAATAAATCAGATGCAAGAGAGCTACAATTGGTTCGAAGTCTGGTATGCATTATTTGGTCTCTTCTCTCACCATAGTAGAAGAAGTTCGGTATATTTGATACTTCACTTTTAAGACTGCGCTTAAAAGCGGCAAGCGTAGGTGCATTCTGGGTTTGAACTGGAAGGGCGTTGAAGTCTCTTATTACAGATGGTAGAAAGGATTTGTAGTAAAAATCTGTGCGTGATCGAATGGTCTGTATGTTTTTGGCATTCCTTAAGGGATATCGATGTTCGGAGCCAACAGAAGAAGGGACAAGATCAGAGAGATAGATAATCTGGAGTGAGATTATTTTTCATTTTGTTAAATAGGATAAGTTTGTGATTGTATCTTCTTTTTTCTAAAGTTTCCCAGCCAACTTCAGACATAAGATTGTCAATAGAGACGAGTTTGGTTGTTCCTGTCACTATTCTTGCGGCTTCATGTTGAATTAGTTCTAGTTCCGTTTATTCTAATTTGGTACATTTATCAAATAAGACATCGCCGTATTCAAGGATAGGTCTAATAAATGAAAGGTAGATGATTTCAAGAGACTTCCGGTAAAGTGTAAATTTAAGTTTTTTCATTATATTTATTCTTTTCCAGGCTTTAGTTTTAGAGTAATCAATATGTGCCGACCAGTGAAGATCATTTGAAAGAATTATACCTAGATGTTTATGATTATTTATTTCATTTATTGGTTGACCCTGCATACTAATGGACGGATGAATTACTTGTCTTGTTTTACGGGATATTAACATTGATTCAGATTTTGAAGGATTAAATTTGACTAACCAATTTTTTGACCACCTGTCTATTGTTTCCATGTCTGTATTTAGAATATTTGAAGCTGATAGCGGATCTTCAACAATAATGAATAGACTAGTATCATCAGCGAAAAGTCTGATGTTTGCTTTGATATCAAGAACAATGTCATTTATATATATTAGAAAAAGAAGTGGCCCGAGTATGGATCCTTGAGGGACACCAGCATTTATATAATTATCAGAAGATGTACAACCTTTAAGAACAACTCTTTGTTTTCTGTTATCAAGAAAGGAAGTGAACCAAAGTAAAAGACGACCGATAATTCCAATGTTAATAAGTTTATAGATAAGGCTCTTATGCCATACACGATCAAAGGCTTTACTGATGTCACAGAAAACTGTTCTCACCTCTTTTCCAGAATCAATGGCATGAGCAAATAAATTGTATATGTAAGTCAGTTGATTTATTGTAGAGTCACCAGGAACAAAACCTGATTGTAATTTGGTAAGAATATTATTAGAATGAAGGAAATTGAATGAATGTTTGAATATGATTCTTTCAAAAACTTTATTGATAGTGCTAATAAGAGAAATAGGACGGTAGTTATTTACCAGAGAAGGATCACCGGATTTAAAAAGTGGAGAGACGTTTGCTTCTTTCCAAGCATCAGGAACTTGACACATTTGGAGAGAGTAGTTGAAAAGAGAGCAAAGAGGGCCACAGAGTTCAGTTGAGAGTTCTCGTAGGATTCTATTTTTTATTTTGTCTGGGCCTGATGCTTTTCCAAGGGGAAGTGATTTTATGACCGATTTTACTTCGTCAGGACTGATGAAAATGTCGGATAATGTTGAACCACTAGAATTAGATAAATCAGGAAGAATAGGTGCTGCATTTGTATTTATATCTGTTTGAGCCACAAAGTATTCATTAAGAAAATTTGCCTTTTGTGTTTCATCTGTAATAGTATCATTTCCGTTTACGAGTGGAGGTATAGAAGAGGAGACAGAAGGTTTAATGAAGGTTTTCAGACAGGTCCACCAACTCTTGGAATTACATGTTTCCTCTTTAAGCTTATGTTTAAGATTGTTTGTCAAAATGAGTTTTCTTTGCCTCACGAATAAGTGTAGTGATTTGATTTCTAAGAGGACGAAATTTTGCCCAGTGACGCGGTAAATTTGAAACTTTGGCAATGCGATACAAGCGTTTACGTTTCCTTATAAGAACTCTAAGATCATTTTTAAGCCAAGGGGGGTCATTTTCCTATTTAGTATACATTTCTTAGAAATGTTGATAATTTCATTTGTGACATTAGAAGTATAAATGTTTATATCATTATTTTTCAAATTTTCCCAGTCGCATTCAGCGGCCAATTGTCTAAGCATGGTATAATTTCCTTTGTCAAATATCCAAACGTGACGATAGAAAGAAGAGCGTTTAGGTTTTTTAAGATTTAGCAAACAATAGATTGGGCAATGATATCTTAAGTCTTGTTGAAGGAAAAGGTCACCAACACCACTCGAGTGTATAAGGTTTTTGTTAGTTGTGAAAATCAAGTCAATTGTTGATGTGGAGGATTCCGTGAAGTGTGTTGGAGCGTTTATTACCCGAAACAGTGATAACTGTGAGCATAATGCATTTACTTTTCTACCAGAGGGAGGGTTTTGAGTATTCAAGTTGAAATCTACTAATATTAAAATGCTATCTATGTGGGTGTCAATGACGAGATGCATAGAATCAACAATCAAATCATGATGAACAGAATCGGTATTTGGAGGTCTGTAAAAAGCACCAAGTAGAATATGTTTATTACAGAATACGATTTCAATCCAAATAGATTCAGTACCCCTTATCTCAAGATCAAGTCGTCTCTTATAACTAATATTGTCTTTTACATAAAGTATTACTCCTCCGTAATTATCGATTCGATCTTTTCTTTCTGGTGGCGAATAAGAGCTAAGAATAAGATCTGAAGAGGGCGTATTCACATTTAGCCATGTTTCAGAGAAAACAAGTATGTCAAAGTCATTTAATTCAGCATAAAGTATATCAAGTTTTGGGAGTAAGCTTTGAACGTTGTAATGAACCAAAGACAGATTTCTGGAAAGATCAATATAATCGTTTAAGCTTGATGTTAAAGAGGATGTTGACGTACTTCTAGAAGCTGGGCCAGGATTACGATGAACATCACCTGACCGCAGTATAAGAATAGAGAAGTCCCAGTTCTGTTCCGGAAACATGTTAAATATGGGTCCTTTTATATAATTAAGATAGAACAAACATGAATAATGTTGACTGCTAGATAAAATTGTTTGATGAAGGATATCAAGAGTATTAAAAGTACAAATTTGAGGATGGTATACCATGCAAATGGGGATACTAGTTGCTTGTTTTGAATCAATCTTAAGATGGAGTTTTCTAGTGTATAGTTGTTTTTTGTTTTCAGTAAACATTACGTTATTCCCGATACAAGACTGAGAAAAAGGAGAAAGAAAATCAACACTAGAGGATAACTATATTTAAGTGCACACCCGGGTATTGACATGAAGTAATCTACAAAATAGTAATTTAAAAAAATCCGCATAGATAAGTAAGGGATAAAGAGAGAAAGAGATACAAAAAAGGAAAGCATGATGTGGTAAGAATGATTTAAAGGAAAAATTGTTGTTCTTGGATAACATACATTAATTTCAACGAAGTTTTAACTAAATACAAGACTTTGAAAGGTATTTAGAAATTTAAAATTACCAATTTCATTATCTCATTTTCGAACTTCAGATTCCGATAAAAAAGCAACAGTATTTACTTATACATAATCGTCAACAAGTACTAAAATGCAAACACACACACACACACACACACACGCACACACATGCACGCACGCACGCACGCACACACACACACACACACACACACACACACACACAATCAATAATGTAGTTTGCTTTAAGAAGTCACATCTATGTAAATTAAAATTGCAAGACCAAGTATGAAAAAAGCAACAATGTAAACTAATACAAATACATCTTTTAACTTTTGTTATCTTTATCATAGTGTTGATTAAGATAACTAAGAAATGATTCAGTGTAAACATAACTTATACAAAACTTGAAAACTGCAATGGGTCATGATTAACAAAAATTAGGTTTAAAATTACATAAATACTGAAAATTGAATTTATTGTCTAAAATAATACATTGCATTTCAGGCAGTCACTTGAATTAAATAATACGTTATGAGATTTGTAGTCAATTTACGGTAAAATTAAATCAATTTATAATTGAACTTGTCAAATGAAAATAGTATGAATATAAAAAGTGTATTTTTCTAAGTACGAATATTTAATTATCACTTTGCATAATAATGCACAAAGTGGAATAAGAGTATAATGATCTAAACTGAATGAAAACCTTTGATATCTTAAACTTTCATCACCTGAAATATTTGTAATTTAACAGACACAAACGCAATAGTATTTATCAATGATAAAAAGAATAAGTAATAACAGTTTTTCAATAGTTTATCCATTACGTAAGTGTAAATATAGCCTAAGCATACAGCAGACGATAACGTCCGATCCTCCTTATTAACAACTCAAAAATAAAAAAACACATTACAGAATTACAAAATACGATTCGGCATTTTGTTAGCAAACAATTTAATTTGAGAAGCAAAATTGCTTAATAAACGTACTCTCAATTAATTATCACTTACTTCATGACATTCTTGCAGATTAAAATACTTTTGTCACTTGTTAAGAAAACATATTTTGTTTGATTTAATTAACCTGTCAATTCCATACTGATTATACGGTCAATGCACAGAATATATTAATATTCGATAAATGTTCGGTAAATTCCGTAAGATGTGCATGTAGTAAGATGTGATTAAATTCATCTTGTTATTTTGAATTAGTTACACTGACCGTTATAGTGCAATAGGGTAAACCACTGGTATATTTTATCTGAATGTTCAACGTGTTATAGGATCGAGACAGAGTATGGCCAGTATTTTTATTTATAACTATTTTCAACATGTTTTTTAAGTTATGGTTGTTCCGTTTTTAATATGTTTTGCACCTTTTTGTAAATACTATACATTTGTATATAACAATGTTTAAGAATTAATACTGAAAATTCATTCCGATTAAAATCAATAAATGTAATTATACAATATGAAATGTGATCATTCAGTGTTTCTTATTTGGTTCATATCCGTGTAGACAAATTGCAAGCGCTTGACCATTTTCATTAAAATATACTTAAAAATAAAGAAAGACTAAGTCTTAAAAGAATGTCAAAAAAGGGGATCGAACCTCGGACCCCTCATGCATTAGGTAATCACTTAACCGACTGTTGCTATTGCGGATGTTACAAGAACCTAAATTAATCTAGTGAGAGTTTTCCAAACGTAAGTGATACACTCCATATTAATTCTTCGTAAAATAAACGGACAAAAAACCGAAGTGGGATCGAATATGTAAATGAGTGCTATAATATATTCATAATTGACAGGTCAATAAAATCAGACTATAATAGAACGCTACCATTAACATAATAAACTGGCTAGATTAGGCTAAACTAGGTCCAGCTAGCGGGTTATCAGTGACTTTACTTTATATTGATATATCAGGTTTCCCCCAAATTTTTTTCCACGTGGAAGAACATGACATATTGAAAAAAAAGATCCATAATGATCATTTCAAGGTATAAATATATCGATGTTCTTACGTGGTAGTGAATAAATCAATATCTCAATGTCTATACTTGAAAAATACAACATATAATTATTCTGCATTGGACAGCAAGGAGGCAATACACATAATGTTAGTTATTGTTCGAATCGTAGTAAATCATCACTGTTGGACAACGTCACAACGCGGTGAACTGTTAAATTATTATCTTTGATGAAGATTGTACCATCAAAAGTCCAGCAACTGTCAATTTTCTTGCTTTTTCGCTAGTTTCCGGGCTGTAAAGAAAGCGAAACTGCGTTGTTTGGTCAAATCTTCATTTATAAAAATACCTCCAGGCCGTAGGACTTTAGGCTAGACCGAGCTTTCAGAATCTGTTACGGGTTCTGTAAGACACTAATTTTACAATTATAGGTCTGGGTTTACCTGAACTGTTACGTTTTCCCGTTCTATGTGTGCGGTCAATATCGTTGATACTGACGTCGACACCAAGATGTTTACATATGTCTAGAACAATGTGATCTGTATTCTCAACGGTTGTTTCAGGACATCCGGAAAATCGGACATTATTTCTTCTGCTGTACTGTTCAGCTGAATCAGCAGATAACTCAAGTTGCTTGACGGTTTTTTTAAGATTATCGTTTTCACTTTTGAGATGACTATTTTCGTTTTCTAATGATATTATTAATTTTAATTTTTGTTTTCCAGGCCGTTAAGAACACCATCTACAATTGATGAAATGGACGATTTTACTGCCTCTTGTACTATTGCGTAAATTTCAGCCTTTAAAGAGGATTTAACAATATCAGATATTTTAGACAAATCTTCATGTTTTAACATTACTTCGTCCATATTTTCTGGTGATGACCGTTTATTGTCACTATTTTCTAAAGGTGAAGACATGTAACGTTTCTTTGGCATATTTTTCTTTGGTGTTGAATCCGAGAATGTCACGTGAAATGGTTTATTTGATCGGTAATACGTCACACTTTTCAACTAATAACTTTTCACATCATTTTGTTACTTCGCACAGTTATGCACAGTTATGTTTACAGTTAGGTTACAATCACAGTTATATAATGTTTTGTGTTTATAACTATTGGTAAAAATACGTTGAATGTTATGACATTTCATGTTGATATCTCAAACACTTTTTGAGTTATTGTTTGATTTTATTAACCTGTCAATTCCATACTCATTATACCGTCAATGCACAGAATATATTAATATTCGATAAATGTTCGGTAAATTCCGTGAGAGGTACACAGTAAGATGTGATTAAATTCATCTTGTTTCTATGAATTAGTTACGCTGACCGTTATGGGGCAATAGGTTAAACCAGGGGTATATAATATCAAAATGTCCTACATCATGTAAGATCGAGACAGTGTATGGCCATGTTTTTTTTTTCTTATTCATAACCATTTTCAAAATTTTTGAAGTTATGGTTGTTCTGTTTTTGATATGTTTTGTACTCTTTTGTAAATACTATATTTTTGTATATAACTGATACTGAAAATTCAGTCGGATTATAATCAATAAATGTAATTATAGTGCCGTAAAATACAATACAAAATGTGACATCTCAGTGTTTCTTAGTTGTTTCATTCCGTGTAGACAATTTTGCAAGCGCTTGACAATTTTCTTTAAAATATACCTAAAATAAAGAGAGAATAAGTCTAAAAAGAATGTCAAGAAAGGGATCGAACCTCGGACCTCTCATACATAAGGTAATTACTTAACCGACTTTGCTATTGCGGATGTTACGAGAACCTTCATTAAGTTAGTGGGAGTTTTCCAAACGTTAGTGATATACTCCATATTAATTCTCGTAAAATAAACGGACAAAACCGAAGTGGGATCGAATATTTAAATGAGTGCTATAATGTATTCATTATTGACAGGTCAATAAAATCAGACTATATACTCCACTCAGGTGAAAAATTAAGTATGAAAAATAACAAAAAGCAATAACTCAAAAATTATTAAAGGTAGAGTTATCATTCTTGTGCACTGCACACCTCCTCAATGAGATTTATGCACCTATGTATGAAGTTTCATGTTGATATCTCATAGGCTTTTGGAGTTATGCTCTGGACAAAAATCAATTTTGAAAAACAACAAAGGGCAATAACTCAAAAATCATGCAAGGTAGAGTTATCATTCTTGTGCACTGCACTCCTCCTCAATGAGGTCTATCCACCTATGAAGTTTCAAGTTGATAACTCAAATACTTTTAGAGATATGCTCCGGACAAAAATGTCGGGCGGAAGGACGGACGGAAGGTCGGACGGACGGAGACTATTTCTATATCCCCCGCCGCCTTTTCGGCGGGGAATAATAAGCTAAACGGTAAGTGGAATATAAAGGTTGTATGTATATCTCCTGTCGGCAAGTTGAATATCACGATATATATAGCTTCTTATGACAGTATGCATAGCTTGTGTATAACGGTATATATAGTTTCTGTCGGCAAGTTGGATGTAACATTTTATATGGCTTCTGTTTGCAAGTTGAATAAAACGATATGCATAGCTTCTGTCAGCAAGAAAGATGTTATGGTATATATAGCTTTTGTCGGCAAGTTGAATATAACAGTATATATATGGCTTTTGTCGGCAAGTTGAGTAACGGTATGTATAATTCGGTTGGCAAGTGGAATATAACGGTATATATAGCTTCTTTCGGCTAAATTGAATACAACGATAAGTATAGCTTCAGTCGGCCAGTTAAAATATAGTTTATTTCGGCAAGTTGAATTTATAAGTATGTATAGCTTCTGTCTGCAAGTGGGAAATAACATTTTATATAGTTCTTTCGGCAAGTGGGATATAACGATATGCACAGCTTCTGTCAGTTGCATAATTACAGTTTGTAAACAATGGGAATATAACTGTATTTATAGTCGTGTTGGCAACTTGGATAAGACAGTATGTCAAGCTTCTTTCGGCAAGTTAGATAATATCGTAGTGAAAAATCGTAGTGTAAAAAGGTCTATTATATCCCCTGTACTTTTGTCAATTTGTTATATCATAAATGTACATGTCCTATATAGTTGTCCTATTCACTTTCCCACATTTTTCTCATTTTCATTCATCCTATTCATCCATTGCAACATGGAACACTTAATGTCATTCTATAATTCTTAACGACTTATTTTTTTCTTAGCGGGCCTCCTAAAATTTACTTATCCGGATTGGAAGGCACGCACGCGCACATTGAATATACCTCCATTGGTTTGCGCCACGAAGTTTTGTTGCTTTTCATTCTACCAAGTAAATTGTTTAATTTGTTTCCTTGTCATTACAGGCCGAAACAGTCACCCCCGCCCCCAACACACACACACACATGATTAGGAAATAGGAACCCTACGGAATGACAATACAAACTTGGAAACTAAAATATGGTTTACCTGATTACTTGTAAAAATGCAATATGCAATATGTTGGGCAAACTAAGCAAGCAGTTTCAAGACGAATGAATAGTAACAAATTTGATAGATCTATCATCTTCCACAAATATTGCCTCGCACTTTCGTTTGAATGATCATAATTTCAGTGACTTTTCATTTATGCCCATATACATTTTTGTATATCATTGAAAATGATATTGACCGTCTTCAGACATACACTACATACACTACATACACTACATACACTACAAACACAATATCCAGAAGGAATGCATACAAAAGTTATTTTTTTGCCGATTGATACAAATTTGCATTTTTAATATAATACTCAGTATGTGTATGCTTATCTTAAGTACTTTTTTTCTATTTAGTTTTTTTATATATATATTATATTTCTCTATAGGAACATTTAGTATTTTTTATCCAAAAAAGTACTTAGCTTTTGTCTTATTTGTTTAATTAAAACCATTGAAAATACGCATATTTGAATTGTACTTTTTTCGCCATGTTAACGTTACGTAACGTTACGTCACGTACGTTGTTTGTTTTGATTATTTCACGGCGTCTCAACGCCGTGATATTGTGATGGGTAGTTTTCGGTAGCATGGGCAGAAGTCACGTGACAAAATTCCTTTTGATTTCTACAGCCGACATTTTATTGGCTTTTTACGCAATCATTGTACAGCCCATTTCCGTGAAAAGTTACATAGAAACATTTTCCTTTCAAATCATATACATTACAGTATTTTTATCAACACGCGAAATAACAGCGTGATATATTTACACAATTTCGCAAATCCTTTCGACACACTTGAGAAGTTTGAATACTAAAACCCGGATTTCGAATATCGTTGTGGTCTACATTGATGCCGTACATGTATCCATTCGTTCATTCATTTATATATTTTCAAAATTTTCCTACAAGAAGAAAGTTCACCTGCCAATTGTATAAGGATAGGTAATGGACTGTTATAAACGATTATCCTATTAATTTTATATATTACGTTTATCTGTTGCACAGAATGGTTGTTTTTTACAAGGTGTACCAGTATCCGGATGTTGAAAGCTATCCGATTTTCTGCAAAAACTGCTGTAACATGGCCATCTATTTTTTTTTATGAATACTTTACCATGAATTATGCATGGCTTAATAAAAACTAAGCCTGCAACATTTCTTAATTTTGATGTTTGGGGTGTTCTTTTGGGTTTCAGGTTTTCTCTATTTTAAGGGGAAGTAACTCATGTTTACTAAATTATCTGTTCTTTTCTGTCTATCTTAGGTTGAAGTTAGGTATTACTTACTATCTTTGTTTCATAAATTTACCAGTTGTAAGGTATTAATCAAAAGCATAGAGGCCATGATGAGTGAATATTGATATATATTTTTTTTACTGGCTTTATATACCTAATAGACCAGATTTTTCTAGTTTGTTCATTTAGCACATATACTATAGCTACGTATTCTGCTAGAGGAATATTCTAATCAATATGTGAAATTATTATTTTCTATGTGTTTGTATGTAAATTGCTCATAAAATAACCTTTGGTAAAAATGAAAAGGTAAAATATTTAAGCTATACATATGGGTGCTCATTTTAAACACTTGATATATATACAGTTAGTTTTATAGTAAAGTCTAATGAGGGACAGTATTTGTTACTGTAAGAGATATGCATTTAATGTTTAGAAACTCACACAACTTAATCTTTATTATATAATTTTTATTGAGATTTTTTTTTTACTTTTATACTATACAATATCATGTACATTATAGTTTTCTTTCTACAAGATTATGAATTCCACCCAAACACCAATGTTAATAGGATGTTATATTTATTTTTAATGGAACCTGAGAATTATTTATGTAATGTTCATACAAGTGTATCATAGTATATGGATATAATGTGTATTTCTGTATTTAAAGACTTACAGTTATGATGGATGAGACTTGCATTTAAATTTATAAATGATAATACATGATCAGTCTACAGGTTAAAGATGTTTATACCCAGTGTTAGCTGGCTAATAATAGTATCTATAACAGAGTTTATATATTATAGTTTTCTTTCTACTAGATTTTGAATTCCATCCATTAGTACCAATGTTAATGTTAGGATTTCATACTTATTTAATAGAAACCGGGAATTATTAATGTTATGTGCATACATGTATATCTTAGTATATTGATATGATGAGATGCAAAATACAAATCAGTCTTCATAAAATTTCTTATCATAGAAAAAAGGTTAGTTTTTTATCTGTACAAAAAATAGATATTGTACATGAATTAGCACAGTTATGTTCACTTTTAAATTGACCTGTTATAAATAATGGCACAACCAATAACTGTCTAAGCCCTTTTTAGTAAAAATAATTATACAATGGTATATAAATTGTTATCTTAATTAAGACTATATGAGTATGTAAGGCTATCCTTAAAAAAATGTTTGTTTGCAGTAACCCGACCCAGAATTTTCAAGGTGGGTAGGTAGGTTGATTTTTTTTTTATTGAACTGTACTCCCAAAAATACATGGAATTTCAAAATGCTGAACAATATATGCTTTGATAATCTGGTAACAATTAATAAATTGATAACTGAATTCTAATTTAATAAAACCTACATTTTATTTCTTCTATTAACCTTTAAAAGAACGAAAACAAAGCACAAGGCATAATTTTCTGATTCAAAAAAAATTTTTTTTTATCCAGACCATGAAAAAAAATTTTGAGTAGGGGCAAATTTTGTGAGTCGTTCGCGTTACTGCAAACAAACATTTTTTTAAGGATGGCCTAAGGGTTTTTTTTTTCTTATTTATTAATTAAGAATTATTTATCTGTTAATTTGAAAATCTAAATATCTGTCATGGTTTAGAACTGTTCACTATTTAGGGGCGAAAATGTGTAAGTGGCCAGATAGCTCAGTACATTATTCTGTGGGTCACAGGTTTGAGTTATGGTGAAGCTGAAAGTTTTTATCATCCTGTGACTGCATATAACCATGAGTTTAATTCACTATGCTCTGTTAACATCAGAAATTCAAGAACATTAATCAATATAGTGGAGAAATATGTTGTGGTTTAGAACTGTTTCATTATTTAAGAGAAAATGTGTAGCCGGCCAGATAGCTCAGTTGGTCTTCTGAAAGTCATGTGTTCGAGTCATGGTCAGGCAGTTTCAGTCAGGGTTTAGAAGTGGGTTTGCGACTGGCACATGTTTTATTCATTTAATAAAGTGCATTTAATTTGAAATGGACAAAGGCAGTATTGCATGATACTGTTAGATCTACAAAAGCATTTGATACAGTTGATCACACTATACTGCACACGAAGAAGTTCTTTTTCTTCTTCTTAATGGAACTTGAAGCATCTGCCATATGTAATGACATTCTTACATGGTTCAAGTTTTATCTCTGATAGCAGCTCAGCCTGGTTGATGTGGCTGGTACTCCTTCTACTTCTGCTCTGAGTACCTATGGTGTCCCCCTGATGTTCATTTTAGGTCCTCTTTTATGTCTAAAATATGTCAATGACATGTCTGCAACCCTAAGCAATACTAAGCTTTATTATATGCACAGGTACAAGTATCAGACCTGGGAAGAAAAAATATGATAAGATTTTCTTCCCAGGTTCGATACTCGTGCATGTGATTATATGATGATGACTCAGGTATCCTTGTATCTGGTAAAATAAATCTTAAGATTGGTTAATTGACTATAAATTGTCTTTGCATCTTGGCAAGACAGTGTCTATTCTTTTTGGTTTAAGTTTCAACTTAAACTGGGCCTAGCCTCCAGGTCACATGAAATGGTACAGCTATAAAGTACACATCTTTTGTTAAGTATTTAGGTCAAATTCTTTTGGCGTCGCCCTTTGATGCTTTGCATCAATGCTTTTCTTGTTGTCTTTTTTGAATAATTTCATTTTCTTGCGCAATAAAACATTTTTTCCCTAAAATGAGACTTCGTTTTCCATATGCGTTTCACAGTAAGGAGGAGTGCTGCACACAAGAGTGATAACCGAGCGTGCATTATTTTTCAGTTATTGCCCTTTGTTATTTTTCATACTAAATTTTTGTCCAGAGTATAACTACAAAAGCCTTTGAGATATCAACATGAAACTTCATATATAGATAGATCTCACTCAGGAGGTGTTCAGTGCATAAGGGTGATAACTCTACCCTTCATAATTTTTGAGTTATTGCCCTTTTTTATTTTTCATACTAAATTTTTCACCTGAGTGGAGCATATCTCTAAAAAAGCTTTTGAAATGTCAATATGAAACTTCATAGGTGGATATATCTTATTAAGGGGGAATGTTGTGCACAAGAATGTTAACTCTACCCTTTATAATTTTTGAGTTATTGACATTTGTTATTTTTCATACTTTTTGTCCGGAGCTTATCTCAAAAGTGTAAGAGGGAATAACTTGAAACTTCATAG
Organism: Ruditapes philippinarum; assembly: GCF_026571515.1. Taxonomy (NCBI): domain Eukaryota; kingdom Metazoa; phylum Mollusca; class Bivalvia; order Venerida; family Veneridae; genus Ruditapes; species Ruditapes philippinarum. Next base: position 90,933 of record NW_026857396.1, read on the forward strand.
GTGGATAGATCTCATTGAGGAGGACTGCAGCACGTAAGAATGATAACCTACCGTGCATTGTTTTTCAGTTATTGCCCTTTGTTATTTTTCATACTTAATCTTTGTCCCAGAGTATAACTACAAAGGCCTTTGAGATATAACATGAACCATCATAGGTGGATAGATCTTACTCAGGAGGTGATAACTCTACCCTTCATATTTTTGAGTTATTGCCTTTTGTTATTTTTCATACTAAATTTTTCACCTGAGTGGAGCATATTTCTAAAAAAGCTTGTGAAATGTCAACATGAAACTTCATAGGTGGATAAATCTTATTAAGGAGGAATGTTGTGCACAAAAATGATAACTTTACCCATTATAATTTTTGAGTTATAGCCCTCTGTTATGATAACTTTACCCATTATAATTTTTGAGTTATAGCCCTCTGTTATTTTTCATACTTTTTGTCCGGAGCTTATTTCAAAAATTGTTTAGAGGTTACAACTTCATAACTACACAAAGCTATTGAAATATCAACATGAAACTTCATAGGTAGATAGATCTCACTCAGAAGGTGTGCAGTGCAAAAGAGTGATGACTCTTATCCTTCATAGTTTTTGAGTAATTGCCCTTTGTACTTTTTTCATACTTAATTTTTCACCTGAGTGGAGCATAACTCAAAAGGTCTTTGAGATGTCAACATGAAACTTCATTGGTGGATTGATCTTATTGAGGAGGAATGTTGTGCGCAAGAACGATACCCTTTATAATTTTTGAGTTTTTGTCCTTTGTTATTTTTCAAACTTTTTGTCCGGAGCTTATCTCAAACAGTGTTAGAGGTATTAACGTGAAACTTCATAGGTGGATAAATCTCATTGAGGAGGAGTGCGGCACACACCTACAGTGCATTATTTTTCAGGTATTGCCCTTTGTTACTTTTCATACTTAATTTCGTCCAGAGCATAACTACAAAAGCCTTTGAGATATCAACATGAAACTTCATATGTGGATAGATCTCACTCAAGAGGTATGCAGTACACAAGAATGATAAATTATTCTGCTCTACTACATATGCATGGCTCTTGTAACAAGTTACATTACAATACTTAATCAAAGGGCTGCAACCTCTGTGGTATTTTCTGATCTTTGCAATCTAAATCATACTGACTATCTGTATGTATTTTTCTATATAAGTTTATTTTCATATACTATAATTAATCTTACGCAGCGACTGCGTCTACAACAGTTTGAGATTGATACATATGGAATTTTGCATGACTAGAGTTGCATCAAAAAATCACTTCCATTTTTTATGACAGCCATTCTTTATCCTTGCATATCGTGGCTACTTCCTTAAAAAAGACACTTCAAAAAAAAAGTTGCCTCAACTAGGATTTGAATCTTGGGCCTCTCACACCCTAAACGAGCGCGCTACCTCAGCACCACGGTGAAGTAATATATATGTAGCTTGAATAATAACAAATACATTGTTATTCTAAATTGAGAATTTCCATTCCGTGTTTGTAATCCTTACTAATTTCGAGGTATTTTCTTCACTATAAACCTGTTGTTTAACACTGATGAAAATAATTTAGCGAAAATCTTCTCGCCAAAACAGTACGACATGTATATATTCCACTACTCGACAGTCAGATGTATGTGTACTACACTCTGGAGTATTCGAGTATTCGGTAATCGACATAGCTAAAAATAGCATTTTCATTGATTAAGCTTTACGGAAATAGCCGAACATTTTTCATTGGGTAAAAAAGATATTCATCCGCGAAATTTGTGATTGTAACCTCATATTTCTATTGACTACTCTAAACTTTTAATGCACTGTAATTCGTTAAATGCATATATTAAAAATTATTCTTTATTTTAAATTGCTGGTTTTTAAGCAGTTCTGAGTGAGAACTACTTTGCGTTGTTAGGTCACAGGTGCTCGTCCAGTCTTGGTGCCCATATAAAAAAAATGAAGTTTAGAAAAAAAATTGAAAAAAAAAAAAAAAAAAAAAAAAAAAATTTTAAAAAAAAAAAAAAAAAAAAAAAAAAACATCAAAAATACTATTTTGGGTTGAGTGTAAGAAAAAAAAATTGAAAAAAAAATATTTTTTTTAGGCCTATATACCATTACTAGTAATGGTATATAGGCAAAAAAAAAAATTTTTTTCATTTTTTTTTTTTCAATTTTTTTTAAACTTCATTTTTTTTTATATGGGCACCAAGACTGGACGAGCACCTGTGTGTTAGGTCTGTTAGGAAAATTTGTGTTAGACCGTGGATGTTAGCTATGTATTTACTGATCTTGCGATCAGAAAATACAAAAACCTTCTTAACAAGTTAACCTGTCAATTAAACTCAATGCTATTTGGAGATACCTTAACATTATACTTATAACTGTTTTTTTGTATTTTGTCTTTTTTTCGCCGTGACAATCACATTGCTGCATTTCCCAGCAATTTTTTACTTGTTTATCCTGTTGAAGGCGTTATCCGAAATGTTGATAAATAACAATGAATCAAAATTCACGTAATTGTTGTTGATTGTTCTACTGGGTAATTCAGACAGCTTCTACATTTTTAAGATAAATAACTCTACGTATAATTATTATGTCATTGTTATGCAGACTATGCTTACATTTCTATATTATTTTCCATGGAAAACTAAGAACAAACATAAGCAAGTTAACAAGTTTTACTTTGTCCAAGTATCTTTTTTTAAAGAAACTTTTTTTGCTAAGAAAATTTTCTCAAAAGAGTATCAAAAGATATTCACCTATCAATCGGAGTACTTTAAAGGAATTGTAAAGGAAGCTTTAAGCTTTAGACATTTTTTTGAATCCGTTCTTGGAACCGACCAGTACAATGAGTGTTAAGTTTCTTGCTCAAGGAAACAACGACTTGCCCCTGACGGGGTGTGAACCCATGCGGCTAGCGATCATAAGGTTATTAGTCTGACGAGTCTAAATAAGGTTCATATTCGAAATTCTCTTAAACATGTTTAACCTTATTTAGACTTGTTGAACAAATCACAGAGACGTTTCATAACAAGAATGAGAACATCTGCGCACTGTTTACGCATAGAAATTTATATAAAGCGGATAGCGCCCTAGCTCTCCATATACAGACACATTACTTACTGACATTTTAACATTAAGAAGTATTTTACAAAACTTTAACTGCACTAGATTAATTTCTGTTGCTTTTGAATTACCCCACACTTCTGCTGCAAAACTAAGTATAGATGTTACAAAAGAATCAAATAGCTGACATTAAACTTTTAGAGTAAAATCAAATTCACGGATATTATAGTTTAACAAATTCATAGCTTTCACTGCTTTACCAATTAACAATTGCTGATTACAGTTAAAATTACCATTTGAACCAAATACAGTTCCAAGATAATTAAATGTATCTACAATATATTCTTGTTATACTCCCATTTCTCATCGTCTCTACGTCTAAATACCATTATCTTTGATTTCTCTTCATTAACCTTTAAACCCCAACGATCACAATAAATTCGTAGATTGTCTAAATGTGACTGCAAACTCTGCACTGTTTCATATCATCAGCGTATAAAAGCAATATAAGTGTCAAGTCTGCCATATTTACACTACTATCAATATTTGAACCTAAATACAATTCTAAATCTATGATGAAAATTGACCACAGCAGAGGCGAACATATCTCTCCTTGCTTTAGGCCTACCGCTACTTCAATGAATTCAGAAAACGTATTACAGTGGTGACGTACTTGACTTTTCACGTGCTCATACATCGACCTCACTACACGTAACATTTTTCCAGAAATTCCAAGGTTAAACATTTTGTACCATAACGCGTTCCTATAAACTACGGAATGCCGTTAGGGCCATCGCCTATGAATGTGTTGATCTAAAACGCGATAGTCGATAGTACGATGGTGAAAACGCGAAATCACGAAACTACGATGGTGAAAACGCGAAAGCACGATGATGAAAACGCGATAGTACGATGATGAAAACGCGACAGTACGATACTACGATGATGAAAACGCGATAAACTATCGTGTTTTCACCATCGTACTGTCGCGTTTTCACCATCGTAGTTTCGTGATTTCGCGTTTTCATCATCATACTGTCGAGTATCGCGTTTCAGATCAAACCATTCATAGGCGATGGCCCTAACGGCATTCCGGAATGCCGTTAGGGCCATCGCCTATGAATGTGTTAATCTGAAACGCGATAGTCGATAGTACGATGGTGAAAACACGAAATCACGAAACTACGATGGTGAAAACGCGATAGTACGATGATGAAAACGCGATAGTACGATGATGAAAACGCGATAGTACGATGATGAAAACACGACAGTACGATGGTGAAAACGCGATAGCACGATGATGAAAACACGACAGTACGATGATGAAAACGCGATAGTACGATGGTGAAAACGCGATAGTACGATGATGAAAACACGACAGTACGATGATGAAAACGCGAAATCACGAAACTACGATGGTGAAAACGCGAAATCACGAAACTACGATGGTGAAAACGCGACAGTACGATGGTGAAAACACGAAAGTTTATCGCATTTTCATCATCGTAGTATCGTACTGTCGCGTTTTCATCATCGTACTATCGCGTTTTCATCATCGTAATTTCGCGTTTTCACCATCGTAGTTTCGTGATTTCGCGTTTTCACCATCGTACTATCGACTATCGCGTTTCAGAGCAACACATTTATAGGCGATGGCCCTAACGGCATTCCGTAATAAACGCTGTCGAAACATTTGCTCATATCAATGAACGCAGCATACCAACGAGAGTCATTTCCAAGAAATTTTTCTACTAATTCGTTTAAACAAAATATAGCATAGACTGTGGAAAAACCTTTTTTAAGTCCAAACTGAGCGTCGGAAATAATATTATTTTTTTCACACCATTCGGTTAAGCGCTTTTTAACACAGATGTAAACAGCTTTGCTAGGACACTGATTAATGTTATTTCACGATAATTGTTCACATCATTTTCGTTTCCTTTTTTTAAATAATGGAATAATTATACCTTCCGACCATTTATCCGGGAAAAACCGGTATCGAATATAATGTTATATGTGTGGTTTCGGCGCAATTATTATAAAGCTGTCCGAGCCCCTGAGGGTCAAATAAGTTCTACAGCTCTAAAGTTCTAATATGTTTATATACCAATCCAATCTTCAATAAGGTTGTTACATCACATAAGGTATAAACAAGTAGATTCTGTACAAAACAACACTCTGAAATAACTATATAACAATATGTAAATATAAAGTAAAATAAAGTAGAAACAATGCATTACATGAATTAATATCATATCTTATGTTCTAATCTAGAACATAATCAATTACATGTCTAGTGGACAATTCAGTTCTTTAAACTCAGCAACAGTCCTTCAATATCATATTATTACTATTTGCACCAGTTGAAGGTCTCCACTCCAAGAGAAAGGTATGTTACCAGTTCGATTTTCAGGAGAGAAGAGAGAGAGTTGAGCTCACAAAAAAGGCATGAAAAAAGCATGCAAAATTAAACGGTGTCTCATAAAAAGTACTGACCGTGAGAATCACCTTTAGGTTTAGGCTGAACGCCACTGTAACAATATCATAGCTTATGGAATAATACACACTTAACATAATTATATTATAGTTTAAACAATACACAATACATCACAGTGTAGTACATCAATCTAATTATTACTTCTCTGACTATCACACCAGTGACTGTTAACTGCAAGGTTAAATATTAATAGTGAATAAAAGATGAAAGGTGATTTGATAGATACATGTCATTCTGAAACTCATACTTATTTACAAATTTCACAATCAATGGACTAAACCAAAATAGAACAGAATCACAATAATGCAGTTCTACATATTTACAATAAAGCATTTAGCAGCAGTCAGGATAAATACGTACCAACTTAAGAAATAAGAACTTGACCACAAACACTTATTTTTCTAACCTCTCTCCTTTACAACATAACAAAGACACAATGACTTTTCCCACCAAGAAATCGCATACATAAAAATAGCTTAAAGCCAACGATCCGTGAACCAATCGTTTGAATTCTTAGGATACTGACCAAATTATGTAAACATAAGATAAAATCAGTTAAAACAGATAGAGTAATCTCCCTGTAAAAGTATCAGACAAGACCGGCGGATTTGTCTCCCTTTGCAAAATTATAAAATCCAACAGTAAAGCAAGAGCATTGTCCCTTAGACCTGATCTTACAATCGCAACTAATCGGCCCTTTCCGTCAGTATTCGGATAAGGACCTCGAACACAATAGTATGAATACACAGAGCGGATGCGGTATTCATGTAAACAAATAGTAATTTATTGCTGGGAGTTGTTGACAAGTTTAATTCCATTATATGTAGTAAAAGTCCACCTAAAATAAGTGAATTCATAGGTACAAAAGCAAACAATACATTATTTATATATTTACTAATATGGCTGTAGAAACCGAAAGTACAAAAAACCAACCTGTTGACATTTAGTCGGATTTGTTTAAAATTGAACATCAGTGGGCATATTTAAATTACAAATTGTTGTCAGACATATTTTCAAGCATAAGAGTACTGGAACAGACATTATATGTCAAATATATACATTCGATTTACAACAAATCTGTTTCTGTTTACAACTGTAAACCACGTGGTAGAACTACTTTCAATCCGTATTGTTTCCGAGGTAATTATAGATAATAGCCGGGGCAGTTCCGAATGCTGATCTTAAAAATAAGACCCTGTTACATAAGATAAAAAGATCTGTTAAATGGCCTATTAATATATCACCAGATTCAATGAACAATTTATTGATTAAGTTATCAGTAGAGCCTGCCTTTCCACGTTTTAAAGTTTTCAAAGCCGCTAAAACTTCTGTCTCTGATAAAGTGTTATCTAGTTCTGAGAAGATAGCGCGTCTTTACACTAAGTTTGTAAAACGCTAATGACGTCACGTCAAAATATATGCACGGCCGCGCAATTTACCTTTTTTTACGGAGTCGCAAAATCGGCAGGGGTGTGTGATAAATAACTATATTTTAAAATTGATGATGTTACGTCATGATGTGGTGACGTCACATAGGAGAATGTGAAACGTTACGCGGCAAATCAGTATAAAATACTCAAAATCACTTATAAAGCATGAAATAAAAAGAAAAAAAATTATTTGTTTTAGAAATAAGATTGAACAACATTTCATTTCTGGACAACAGCCTTTATATTTTTACTCGTGTCTACTACACTAGTGAAAATATTGCATCTGGTGTTCACTCAGTGAAATATATTTCAAACTTACATGCAAAACAATTAAATATCCTCTAGCTATGTATATGTTAGTGTTCATCCGTGATGTTCTACAGAAATTAGAAACTTCGACGGGGGCGATAGCGACAGGAGAATGTTTCTAATTTCTGTAGAACAGCACGGATGAAAACTAACATATTTAGTGTCAAGCTTTATTTAGTGCTCGCCAATATTTTTAAGCCAATTACCGACGAGGATTTTTAAAATTTTCAGGTTACAAATCTTAATAGAACAGATTTTATATAAACTGGACATTTATATTAAAAAAACGCAAGTGGGCGGAGCACTAAGCCGATTAGAGTGCATATTGGATGTTCTTCGTAAATAAGAAAGCTACAGTCGCTTCGCAAGCTCCGCTCCTTTTTAGCTTTCTTATTTACGAAGAACACCCAATATGCACTCTAACCTATACTTGGCCTCATTATCAGTCACTTTATTACTTTATTACGTCACTATGTGGTTTTATGAAGTACTATGAAAAATAGAAGTCGACTATGTATAGGTTAGAGTGCATATTGGGTGTTCTTCGTAAATAAGAAAGCTAAAAAGGAGCGGAGCTTGCGAAGCGACTGTAGCTTTCTTATTTACGAAGAACATCCAATATGCACTCTAACCGGCTTAGTGCTCCGCCCACTTGCGTTTTATAATATAAAACGTCCAGTTTATATAAAATCTGTTCTATTAAGATTTGTAACCTGAAAATTTGAAAAATCCTCGTCGGTGATTGGCTTAAAAAAATTGGCGAGCACTAAGGACGAATTCGATTTAGTGTCCAACTTTATTTGTAATCCAATGAAAACGATGTATTTCTTAAAAATTCAATGCGTTAATTTTCATAGAAGTACAAAAGTCGATACTATATCGAATTCCGTTCATAGTCGACTTCTATCTTTCATAGTTCTACATAAAACCGCATAGTGACGTAATAAAGTGAATGATAATGAGGCCAAATAAAGTTTGACACTAAATATGTTAGTATTCATCCGTGCTGTTCTACAGAAATTAGAAACATTCTCCTGTCGCTATCGCTCCCGTCGAAGTTTCTAATTTCTGTAGAACAGCACGGATGAACACTTACATATACATAGTATCGACTTTTGTTCTTCTATGAAAATTAACGCACAAAAATACAGCGTTTTCATTGGATGACAAATAGAGTTAGACACTAACACTGAGAAAAATAAAGCACGCTGTTGATGTGTTGTTTTTTGGGTTTTTTATCTCTATTTTTGTTATTCAGTGACTTAAAACATTTTTAGTGTTGGAAGTTTATAATTAAGAAAAAACATCGGCCTGAGAGGTGTATATCGGCTATTTAACACCGTGTTTGGAGTTTTGATGCGTAGGAATTGAGCACGACCTGAGTGGTTAATTCTTTCGCATCAAAACGACAAAACCGGTGTTAAATAGCCCATATACAGCTCTCAGGCCGATGTTATTTCGATTCTATCACGATAAAATAAGGAAGATCAATAATGTTATTTTTTTTCAAACGGAAATAACTTCCGGTGCCGATTTTCGTACAACGCTGTTCGATTTTCGCACTCTACTGTTGCAAAGATATAGAAATTATTAAACTGAGAAAAAACGTTATTTTATCAAGTTTTCAACGTCGTATTGTGTTTGTAAACATCAGTGCCCCATTTATCATTCTTGTATGTATGAAATAACGTCAGCTTGTTTATGAATGAATTGTTTACTTAGGATGACGTCATTACGCTGCTACGGATTGGCGCCGTTTTGTCAAAATATTTATTAACTGATATGGATCTAATATGTGGCGTTAGTGTATGTGAGATATTATTTCGGTATTGTATAAAAAGAACACATTATACGAACTGAAAATATAAATAAAAATGCTTTTTATTGTTGCTTTAAAAGGCTTTGTAAACTATATAATCGAGGGTGAAAACATAAAAGCCGGAAATACAAGTAGTTCCTAACCAGTGTTTATTGGCAGTTTAACACCGGTTTTTTCCTTCTCTGTCTATAGTGACAAAATCACGTGGAGAGATAGAATGGTTATTTTCAAACAATTGTTGTTAACGTTACCGTGTAGCGTGTACCTTTAATTTTATAAGAATCTTACACCGGCTGCCGGTACAGACCGGAATATCTAGCTCGAGGGTAACTGTTACCCGAGAGCTAGATATTCCCGTCTGTACCGACAGCCAGTGTTTGATTCTTTTTCTTGCATATTACATGTCAATTATTTTCGGAATAGAAATTATGAAAACTGATATTCTCATTACGCACTTTTTTCTCATAGTAGCGTATGAACATACAACTTCATTCATAAGGAAAAATGACGTCATCCTAAGAACACGATACATTCATAAAAGGCGCGCGTCAATGACGTCATTTAACGCACGCGACTTGTCTTACATGAGTTGTAAGACAGAGTTTTCTAGCACCGGTGAAAACGGTAGATAATCCTGTCTGAGATGCAAGAATGAAAGATCTTAAACAGCAACGTTAAAAGTCGCGTCGCCTCTTAATGTCGCAACTGAATTTAAATGATGCAAAGTTGACACTAAATGTCGCAATAACGCTAAATGTCGCTATAACCCTAATGTAAACATCGCACTTTCACACAAACAGTCTTGACTGACCGTAAGACACATCTAATGGACACTATAAGGAATTGTAAAATTGACAACATAGGACAGTTATATGTCTTTAAGGATTCCACAATGCAAAGTTTAAAGTAACATTAAATAAATATGTAAAAATATTTTACCGTCGGCCTAAAAACCAAGCATTCTACAGTTTCATTAACCTTTTTAACAGTATCGTTATAAATCTTATCAAATACTGTTCATAAATTAGGATTTTAAATGGAAAAGTTCCCCACGGTAACACTAAAGTTCGTATACGAATTTTAACATGCAAATGAAGACTATAATCAGCTCGTATATGCGCTACGTCACGGTGTTATAGTTGCTATCCGGAACACAGTAAATATAAGATTTTCTTGTGCAAACACAATTTAACCGTGCACTAGGCCTGGGGTTCAGAAAAAATAATCATCTCATAAAAAAAGAATAAATTTGTATGAAAATATCCGTTACATTGCGGAAATATACCGTTACATTAGGACTGCTACTTAAAGTCATGTTTGTTGATTTAACATTGATGTGCGGAGTTTCTCATGCAAATAGAAATCGCCACAATGAGGTTGCACATTTGAATGGTCCTAAAACTCATTTTCGTTGTCTGGACACCAAAATAAGAACTAGAGTCGATATGAAACCCAATTTATTAATGAAATGTCGCTATTTCTGTTTTTATGAAATTTATTAAATGTAAATTTAAGTTAACTGTTTATGAGTTATGACTAAAACTTTGCTTTTGGAAGGGCTCTTTTTCAGAAAAGAGGAAACTCTAAGATAATCTGTAACATATAATCATTATAAAAAATGTTTTCCTATTGATCATTATTAAGAAACAAATAATAGCATTCAGGTAACAAATCACACAAGCAAAATGATTGTTTGTACACAAAATGTTTGAAATATGTATAAAAATGTGTCCATGCTCCACCCACTTTAAACTTTAAAAGTCTAAATATACCTAAAATTTACAACAATGAGGGTCTGTTTTCAAAGTTAGTCTAAATGTTCTGAAATGTATTTTGGTTAATCTTCCAAAATATAAAATACTTTATTTATTTTTTTATTTTATTATACTTTGAAAATATCAGTTACCATATTTGCTATTAAATTTGGCATTATTTAGCCAATAAATACCTACAATAATAATATAATAAAAATCAAACAATTTTCCTTCCCAAAGGAGATCTGAGAGATACATGAATAATGTTAAAAGAATAAAAAATAAAGAAAAAAATTGCCCCTTCTGGGGTTTAAACTCATGTCCCACAGTTTTAATGCAATTGACAGTAATTCTAGCCAATTTGAATACTCTTCAAGGCGGAGGTAATGCATTAGGGAGATCTTACCTTATTGTCGCAAAATCAACGCATAATGTCGCAATTAGTTTTATTATACACTTCACTGTCTAGTAAACGATAAAGTACTAACAAAATAGTATGACCACTAAGATGTCTGTTTCAAACTTTGTTATTTGCTCTATTAACCATGTCAACGTAAAATATCGCATCGCCTCTAAATGTCACAAGGATGGCTATAAATGTCACAATCGCCTTGATGGTAAATATTGACTTTCAGCGCTGAATGTCACACATAAAAATTCAGGACCGTTAAATGTCACAATGTTAACGCTAAATGTCAGTTGTTTTTTTTTTTTTTTTTATATAAAAATATTACTCTCCTGTAAAAGTTAATTTCTCCAAATTAAAGACTACTGTGACGTCATGCTATCATCATTATGATAAGCTACACGTCATCGTGCTAGTAGCTTTCGGTGTATTCACTCCTGATAAATGCTTATGTTAATGTACGAAAACTGTTCTGAAACTAAACATCATTTTCATATCAATGCAGGGCTCACTCTGTCTTAAGCTGATATGTTGCTCATTGACAACACTATTTTAAAGTTGCTAACAGAATTTTGCTAATTTGTAACCACTTTTGTTGTTACAGTATATAGTGCAAACTAACAATAAGTGAAGTAAATTTGGTTACACAAAAATTCTTGTCAGTGCAGGCCCTGTAATGTTTTTTCCTTTACCTAGTCCCCATCATCATCATCATCATCATCGTCATCATCACCATTATCTTCGACATTATCACATCATCCATGATCATCCTAATCAGCAGCGACATCCTCATCATGATCATATTCATCTATGTACACATGTGACATTTCATGATTCTGTTTAACGATTTTAAGGGGCTACCTTTTAGTGCTACCTGTCTAATTTATGGTGGTTGATTTGAGCCATTCGTGTTTTTCCTTGCCACCCTGAGTCCCTGACAATCTTAACAAGTTATAATGGCCAGGGCGCGGAGCGAAAACACGCTAATTAGCAGGGACGCGGGTGACGTTTCATTTATTAAACTAATTAGCTAATAAGCGCACCCCGCCGTTCTATACACCTCGTTTCGCGCCCAGGCTAATGAGCTTGGTTTCGCTGCGAGCCCCACCGTTTAATTTTTGCATCTCGCTCCGCGCCACTGCGGGGCGACGATTTATTTATTAATTCATTGATTTGCATTATAAACGTGCTTAACTAATTTTTAGTAAAAATACATGTATCTATAAAAGCAAATGATCATTCATGATAAATGATATCATCGCCTTATTTGTTTAGCTTCTGGTCTTCATGTATTTATAAAAATGGAGTCTGAAAATTAGGCTATCTTATTAAAAAATGTTATTTAAACTCGCATAAAAGCATAAATAAAAAGAAAATTTGCTGTGAGTATATTTTGTTGAAATACTGATTTCGAAGCTCACTCAAGAATAAAAATTGCATCTTACACAAAACATATATCTTCTATATTTTGACATTTTTCAAGCTATCATCACTTCAATCTTTAATAATAAATTATAAGTGTGCACGGTACTCTTTTTTCAAAAGATAATATTAATGCACCATATTATTTGCATTACTTTAACCATTTATTCTCGAGGCAATGGTCTTTTGCAAAAGAGGTAATTTGTATGTAATTTGCAGCATATGCATATTTGGCCGTCCATTTCTTATTTTAATAGTGGCGTAGGGTAAAAAGTGCCTTGAACCAATCAAACCTGCTTTGAGCATTTACTAAAAAACGTTATTTAGTCTCTCTATTTTCACGTAAATAAACATAATTCGGATGGCTATAGCTTCGGACAAAAAACATAAATGTCTTTTGTTTTACATTCATATGTGTAATAAAACATGCAATATGTTAAAGCTCTGGTTGAGTATTATAATTGCATGCATCTAGATAAGCCAACATATTTCAAGAGAATACAAGGAATAAGTAGTGCGATTTTAAGAAAATACTTTTATTGTGTCATTTATGCATTAATTACAATGTGAAAATTATTCCCTTTGTTTATTTTATAATATTTTACTTTTAAATACATTTGCAAAAATTCCATGAACTTTAGCGTAAATCTGGAGGCATGCTTCTTTAATATGTATTGGTCAAGCTTAGTTTTGTTGCTTTACTTCATTCTGATTCAAATCTTCAAATACCAATATGATGTAATCTTGCTAGAAATTAAAGAAACTTGATCGGTAATGGATAAAAAAATATATTGTGATCTTGAATTCGTCTAACCAAATGTGTTTACTAACTTAAAATACTTTATTGTACACCTAGAGACACTGAGAAAAAAAATGAAAATAATTCTGCTGTTAAGCTTTCGAAGAAAAGGTAGCTTTCCGAACACGGACTTGAGTGCCTTACTCGGTACCTTGCCGATGTTGCTGTGTTATGTTTTGGGGACTGCGTTCTTTCAGGCCTTGCAATTGTAGGTCTTTATCAATATTTTTCACATTTGTTAAGCAATTACATATGCAATCAATTTCTGCTAGATCTCAATAACTTATATACATGTATGAGTCCTGTCATTGCGTTAAAGATATGTGCTGAACACAATAAACCTGAACTGTATGTCTCGTAGCTGTGTGGAATCCGCATTCATCTCAAGGCACATCATGCCTCAGAAATGAATAAATTTAACTTCTTTAGAAACAGGCACTTATGAATAATAGTGATTTTATAGCATGTTAGATACTTCCCACCTGTCAAGAACGTAGCGGTAAATGTAAAATTATTTGTTATATAGATGGATCTAAGTACAAAATAGTATTTTAACTTCCATCCAAAATACTGTTGAAGTTAATTTATTTCGGAACCGTTGTAAACATAGCATGGATCAGTGCACTTCAGAAAAGATAAGTCATGTGTGTATGGATAGTATTGTAATACTTATTGGGCATACTATTTGCAGTGAGACATTGTAGTGTAGTGGTAGCTTGCTGGTCTATCAACTATTCTGGTGCCGGTTCAAATACCATTTCCATTTTTTTAATGATATCTTTTTCAATGCACGGGTAACTTTCAAATGTGCGTCATGCATATAAATAGCATGATAAACTAACTTCTATTCGACAATTACGGAAACCATTACTGTCTCGAAAAGACGAAAATAATAGTACATTTATCTTATAAGTAAAAATTATATCAAAAATCAATCATTTCAGCCAAATACGAGATTATGAAATCTCGTGTTTAATACAATTCAACTGAGCTTTTGTGCTACAAGTGAGACGAAAATAATCTATTAAGTGTGAGCACGCGAGTCCTTAGCTGTTTGATTGAGGTGTATGTTATGGCGCTGTAAGAAAGACGTCATCACACTTTTGTATTTGATTTCGTTAGAAACTTGTCATCGCAAAAGTGTTATAAGGTGCGTTGTCTATTACCATGAAAGTGTGTGCTGGAAGATTAACGATTAGCTTTTGATTAAGCCACTGGATGAAAACCTCACTTTTCATTTCTCCGTGGTAATCACCTATTGAGGTACTCTCTTAGCACTGGAGACGAACATGCCAGCGCGACTGAGTTTGCCACAGAGGTTGAAGGCATGGTTTTAATTGTTGAATTGAATTGAATTGGAACTTATTATATATGCCTATGCATTCTCGTGAATAAAAACATTGAAAATATATATACATGTAAATAAAATAGCAAGTAAAAAAGACCAATAGTATTATCCGTTATGGGATTTCAAATTACGACCGTCCGCATGCAAAACAAGCTCCTTAACCACTACACTGTCAGACCAGATAATATTCAAGCACCTGTTTTCCTGGTAATGCGCTTTCGTATATGTTTGTTTTCCTGCCACCCCTATGTACTTTTAAATTTAAGATTTCCCATTCTCGATCATATTTGAATCGATAGTACTAATTCACTTTAACTGTACTTATTGCCAAACAGCAATAGATTAAAAAGATAATTCATGTACTTGGCCAACGAGTTACAATTTGGAATCTACAGCCGAACACCAATCATTAAAGGCTTTTGAGAAAAGAAAGGTTGAGGCATAATGGGCCTTTAATAACGAGGTAACATTTTGGTTAAAGTATTAGTCCAAGGGAAATCCGTTTCTTGTTAATATTCGATTTTTCGCTGGCAAATAAACGTAAATAAGCGGCCCCCGTTTTATTTCTTAAATTTAAGCCACTTAAACTTGAAAATTCTTGACTATTCGCTTGTCGGGTCGTTGGGCGAAAACACGAATGGCACAAATCAGCCACCATATATGACAATAATACAAATATAATTGTGAATAAAAAATTAAAAAGGATTCTATAAAACACATGTAGTAAAACGGTTTCAAATTAATTCTTGCTAGTAAAGCCACCCCCCCCCGCCTCAAAAAGGGGAAAAAAGAAACTTCATATCGTGGTGTTGGCTAAGAATAGAACCAGAGACCTTCAGATCTATACTAACACACCACACAGCACTGACGTGTGAAACTTACAAGTATATTAATATATTCGTTAGATACCAGTGTTTATCCAATGATCTTTTCGAAAGTTAATGAAGTGCCAGATCAATATTGTTGGACAGTACCAGTATATATATTTCCTTCAATATCCAAAAATGAAATTACACCATTATAGATGGGGATTAAGTCGTTTGTATCTCCCTTCTATATTTGACAAGTACTGTTTGTCTAATGTTAAAGTGACGTTTCATTTTACGTGAATACAAGTCACAGTTCCATTAATTGTCCCCCTTTTGAGGCCTCAAACAGTGACAAAATACCCTATTTAATCCCCAAACAATGTTTTTCGTTTGAGAAATGTTGTTAAGAAAAGTGACCACCTACCTACCTACCTAAACTGCGTAGTGCAGTTCGCCAACTAATCAATGTGTTGACTTACTAAATTGTCAATTTGGGAAATGAGTTTCATTTTCACTTGAAAGGTAACAGATGAATAATATATTAATAATACCTGTCATATGTTGCGGTTCAGGTCGGAATATCCGTACCAAGGGGATCCCGCCCATTGGGCGGTAACAATGCTTGCCGAACATAACGGAATACTTGTACGTCAGTAATTTCGGAACATTTTAGTGGTCACTGTTGATATATTGCACACTTAAGTGTTAGCTGTTACCTAGGGCACACCTTAATGGTAACTGCTATCTACGACACACTTAAGCGGTTACAATTATTATACAGCACACATTTATGGTAACTGTTATCATACAGCACATGTTTATGGTAACTGTTATCATACAGCACATGTTTATGGTAACTGTTATCATACAGCACACGTTTATGGTAACTGTTATCATACAGCACACGTTTATGGTAACTGTTATCATACAGCACACGTTTATGGTAACTGTTATCATACAGCACACGTTTATGGTAACTGTTATCATACAGCACACGTTTATGGTAACTGTTATCATACAGCACGCGTTTATGGTAACTGTTATCATACAGCACACGTTTATGGTAACTGTTATATCATACAGCACACGTTTATGGTAACTGTTATCATACAGCACACGTTTATGGTAACTGTTATCATACAGCACATGTTTATGGTAACTGTTATCATACAGCACATGTTTATGGTAACTGTAATCATACAGCACACGTTTATGGTAACTGTTATCATACACAGGCACACATGTTTATGGTAACTGTTATCATACAGCACACGTTTATGGTAACTGTTATCATACAGCACACGTTTATGGTAACTGTTATCATACAGCACACGTTTATGGTAACTGTTATCATACAGCACACGTTTATGGTAACTGTTAGCATACAGCACACGTTTAGGGTAACTCTTATCATACAGCACACGTTTATGGTAACTGTTATCATACAACACACGTTTATGGTAACTGTTATCATACAGCACAGTCTTAAGCTGTTTGATTGAGGTGTATGTTATGGCGCTGTAAGAAAGACGTCATCACACTTTTGTATTTGATTTCGTTAGAAACTTTTCATCGCAAAAGTGTTATAAGGTGCGTTGTCTATTACCATGAAAGTGTGTGCTGGAAGATTAACGATTAGCTTTTGATTAAGCCACTGGATGAAAACCTCACTTTTCATTTCTCCGTGGTAATCACCTATTGAGGTACTCTCTTAGCACTGGAGACGAACATGCCAGCGCGACTGAGTTTGCCACAGAGGTTGAAGGCATGGCTTTAATTGTTGAATTGAATTGAATTGGAACTTATTATATATGCCTATGCATTCTTGTGAATAAAAACATTAAAAATATATATATACATGAAAATGAAATAGCAAGTAAAAAAGACCGATAGTATTATCCGTTATGGGATTTCAAATTACGACCGTCCGCATGCAAAACAAGCTCCTTAACCACTACACTGTCAGACCAGATAATATTCAAGCACCTGTTTTCCTGGTAATGCGCTTTCGTATGTGGCTTTTTTTCCTGCCACCCCTATGTACTTTTAAATTTAAGATTTCCCATTCTCGATCATATTTGAATCGATAGTACTAATTCACTTTAACTGTACTTATTGCCAAACAGCAATAGATTAAAAAGATAATTCATGTACTTGGCCAACGAGTTACAATTTGGAAACTACAGCCGAACACCAATCATTAAAGGCTTTTGAGAAAAAAAAGGTTGAGGCATAATGGGCCTTTAATAACGAGGTAACATTTTGGTTAAAGTATTAGTCCAAGGGAAATCCGTTTCTTGTTAATATTCGATTTTTCGCTGGCAAATAAACGTAAATAAGCGGCCCCCGTTTTATTTCTTAAATTTAAGCCACTTAAACTTGAAAATTCTTGACTATCGCTTGTCGGGTCGTTGGGCGAAAACACGAATGGCACAAATCAGCCACCATATATGACAATAATACAAATATAATTGTGAATAAAAAACTAAAAAGGATTCTATAAAACATATGTAGTAAAACGGTTTCAAATTAATTCTTGCTAGTAAAGCCACCCCGCCTCAAAAAGGGGAAAAAAGAAACTTCATATCGTGGTGTTGGCTAAGAATAGAACCAGAGACCTTCAGATCTATACCAACACACCGCATCGCACTGACGTGTCAAACTTACAAGTATATTAATATATTCGTTAGATACCAGTGTTTATCCAATGATCTTTTCGAAAGTTAATGAAGTGCCAGATCAATATTGTTGGACAGTACCAGTTGTTACGAGCCAGGCGTAACGAGAAAGAAAAGCCAGCAACAAACTTGTAACAATAACAAATTTATTACAGAAAAATTATTAAAGAAAAATAAAATAACAAATTATGTTTACAAATGCCTGAAGTCCAAATAAAAATGTAAATTACAAATGTCTAGTCTGATCCTGGAATGATCCTTTTTGAATAGCACAGTTAAATCCAAGTTAAATCCAAGAACACTTTAGAATAAATTCCCACAATAAAATCCACAAGAATAATTAATAATCCAAGCTCCAATAAATCACTTAATTTCCAAGTTGAATAATACTCCAAAAATATTGATGACTTAAAAGATCACTGATGACTAAAAAGGTAAGGGTAATGAAAAATGTCTCCTTATATATATATATTAACTAAGAAGTTTCTAGAATAGTCTTCCATTTACTACAGTAATCATAATCTAGCAACTTCACCAATAAAGATCATTTCAGAAATTTCTATCTAAATATAATGCATGAGTTTTCTACAACAGTTAAGAACGTTCTAGTACATACATGTAGTTTATATTTTAAAAATAGAACAATGATATTATTGGAAAATACCAACTGGTCATATATAAATTATATACATGCAATAAGTTGCATACATAACACAGTATATATATTTCCTTC